>NC_056748.1:1052484759-1052784759 GCF_019279795.1 Protopterus annectens
TATAAGGGATTTCAGCTTCTTACTGAGGCATCAGAAAGTACATCACAGTACTTTCTGATGTCAGTGGCACTGTTGTGATCAACAGGCATGTAGTCCACTGCAATCACACCGTGGGCACTATCTGTGAAGCAATATACAGGGGAACTACCGATATAGTGGTTGTTGCCTAGCCAAGTGTGTTTGTGTATGATTCTTGGGTGGACAGTAGTCTCTGAGTATTAGAGGGTTGCCTATATTGTTCACTAATCCATACTGTCAAGTAGTCATTTCACATGGCACTAGACATTTAGGGTGTTGATTGTCTATACCAACCTCTACAGTGTTTGACAACTGTTGGCCTTGTAATGTGGACATTGGGACACATACTAGGTCCTCATCTTAATAATTTAGCAAAACCCACCCCCCCAATGGATCCTGTTATTACACAATCACACCAGCCCTCACACAGGATACTGATGACAGACACACACACTTGTCATTACTGAGTTTCAAACCCCTACCTAGCTATGTATTGCTACTACAGTGTTAAGCATTTATCGCACACACCACGGAGCTTATAGGATGGATGTTGTCCCAAGGTACTTCTGAGGTGAGGAACATCACCATCCCTTGTAAATACTTGCATTGGGTGATGTAGTGGGTGTGAGATTCCACAAAATATTTTACCCTACTCACACATTTACATTTGCCAGGAGTGAGGTTCGAACCTCTATCTAACTATCTTTTCGGACCATTATGTTACGCATTTACCACACTTACCACTGACCTGACATGGTTTAGGGTTGCCAACAGGTACTTCTAAGGTGAATGATATCTGCAGGACTGCTAAAGTCAGGCACTGAGATGTGTACTGGGTGTAAATGGGGCCAAAATCTTTGAGGTACGGACATATATATGTAGACACACACAAACAATATATATGTAGACACACACAAATACTTGCCAGGAATGAGATTCAAACCCCTAGCTATGTAGTTATTGCTACTATATTGTTCTGCATTTATTGCACGTGCCACAGAGCTTACATGTTGGAGAGCTGTGCAAAGGTATCTTTGAAGGTGGGTGACATCAGCAGCAGTGCTAAAGTAGGGGTAAGGGAAGTGTTGTAAGTGTGAATGACCACAAAATCAGGTCTCTACAAGGATACACACATTCTCTCACACAAACACTCACATTTACACAGTTGTCAGGTTCAGGATTGGAACTCCTGCCTAACTAGTTTGCTACACTATAGTATTACACATCGCAAGTGCCACGGAGCTTATATGTTGGAGAGCTGTACAAAGGTATCTTTTAAGGTGAGTGACATCAGCAGCAGTGCTAAAGGAGGGCTAAGGGAAGTTTAGTGAGTGTGAATGTCCTCCACCACATTCATCTAGAAACACACACACACACACAACTTTACATTTGATAGGCCTGAGATTACAACTGCTACATGGATATCTATTTGTACTGTAGTGTTACACAGTTATCACAAGCACCACTGAGACTATAGGGCTGAGGGCTAACCAAAGGTATTTCTACAGTAAATGGCATCAGCACATCATGTGATATAGGCCAATGGGATGTGTAGTGAGTGGGACAGGCCTCATAATGGGATTTTCTCTGTCGATGTCCTTCAAGAATGCAACTGCAGTTATAACATGTGGGGTTGTCCTGCCTCAGGCAGCCCTCGGTCGGCCGGATTCCAAAGTCTGGGTCCGGCGTCGACTGATGTCGCATTTCTCTCCGACATCAGAGCGGCTGGAGTACATAAGCATCAGCCGATGCCATTTTCTTCAGTCTTTCTTGCCACGCGGTGCCCGAAGCAGAAGCAATTCGCAAGTGCCGGTCGGTCAGCTCCTGTATTCTACGATACCGAAGTCTTCAAAAAAGCTAAGTACCCCATTGGGGACCTTTTCTTGCCTCAGCCGATGTCAGAAATTACTGAAAAAGTTAACAATTGTCTTTTTTGTGGTAAACAAATACCTCATAAGGATTACCACTCTTACTGCCTCCCTTGCCTGGGCCCAGACCACGACATCTCGGCCTGTGTAGCCTGTGCTCGCTTCAACAAGCGCACTCTCAGGCGCTGGGCGGAGTTCACTGAAGATTTTTTCGGCGATAAATTTGCTTACACCATGCCGTCGGATCTTCCGACATCGCAAACTCCCAAAAAGCGAAAAGACCGGACCGACATCCTCGGCCCGCGTCTACCACCGACTCCACGCCAAAACCTAGCGTGAGTGCTCCGGTTCCCTCTGAGACGGTCTCTCCACTGCTCCGAACCGAAGACACCGCATTACCGACGACTCCGATTCCAGACATTACTCCGACGCCAGTTATAGACTTTCCTCCGGATACCGAAACCGAGGAAATGCCCAAGACCATTGCTGTAGACAAGGTCACTCCTGCACGTGGAGCTGCCAGGCCTCCTATGGCCATGTCTATTAAGGCCTACACTAGGGCTAAGGCAGCCAGCAAAACAAAGCATATTACTTCCAAATCCTTACCTCAGCCGACTCCGGAGACACAAATTATGTCCATGGTTGCTGATTTAATTTCCATGATTAGAGGTTCACAGGCCCATCCTGAGAGAGCTTCACAGCCTCCTCCTGATAAAGGTCTCGGGTTGACCCCTCTGACCCTACTCCTTCAGATGAAGACTCTGAGGGCTCTGTCCACTCGGATAGCCAGGAAGAGCTCTTCCAGACCTATGAGGACTCGGATGCAGAGGATTCCATCCCTTCGGCCTCCCCTCCTGAGGATATTTCCTTTGGGGAAGTTCTGCACACCATGAGGGAACAATTCAAGTGGCAGGGTCAGGAATATTCTGATTCTAGGAAACGCCTTAGGACTTTCCTTAAGAAGCCTCAGCACAGGCCCTTAGCTATTCCCCCTGTACTTGATGTTCTGGATGATTTGTATTCTGACTCTAGTGCTACCCCTGATTCTCTTCCTCCTGCTCCACCCAAGCCAGACAGGTATTACAGGGTCCCAGAAACTCATTCCCATTTATTCAGGGCCCATACTGCTGATTTGGAATCTATTTCACAGGGGCCTAAAGGAGTTTCAGCCTCCACCTCAAAATCCCTTTGCCCCCAACAGGGAAGCAAGGTCATTAGAGAGATGGGGCAAAAAGGTTTACACATCCACTACCTTATCTATGAGAGCTTTAAATTGCCTTTTTTCATATGTTACAATATCAGGATTATCTCTTAGAAGATTTACAAAAAACATTAGCTTCTCCTGATCCTTTAGACAGGAAGACTTTGCAGGAAGCTGTACATAACACTCAGCAAGTAAGCAATCACTTCCTGCAGTGTGGATATGATGCACTGGAAGCTTCATGTAGGGCAGCTATGACAGGGGCAGTGATTCGTAGACATGCTTGGTTAAAAGATCAACCTCTACCAGATCATGTAAAAGCAAAACTTCTGGATGCACCTTTGGAAAAGAACAAGCTTTTTGGTGCAAATGCTAAGGATGTGTTAAAGACCATCAAAGAAAAAGCAAAATCAGTTCAGACTGTGAAAGATTTCCTCCAGGTTCAACCCCCCAGATTCAGTAGGAATTGGCCTTCAAAAAACTGGTCCTTTCCTAATCCAGAAAAGTTTCAAAGGGGTAAGAACAGACGTGGCCGAGGAAGAGGCCAATATAGAGGCCCTTACAGGGGACGACAATGGCAGCCAGGAAACCAAAGAAGTGATGCAGGGGTTTCACCTGCCCAACAACCACAAACTCAATGACTTTCCTCTACTACCGCCTACCAGGGAACAACTAGAAGCTCCCTTGGCGGAAATTATCTCTGTTTGCAGAAAACTGGCACAGACTGACAAAGGACAAATGGATTTTGGACATTATAGACCGAGGGTACAGGTTTCATTTTCATACCTTACCAAGAAAACAAGGCATGCCAAACCTACCACAAAATCAAAGGGCAGAGGCTATCAAGCAAATCACTCTGCTGACTCGAATGAAAGCAATAGAAAGAGTTCCACAAGAACAAGAACAGGGGTTTTACTCAAGACTGTTCCTTGTTCCAAGAAAAGAATCTCAATGGAGACCAATACTGGACTTGTCCGCATTAAACACCTTTCTCATAGTACCAAAGTTCAAAATGCTGACTCTACAGCAGCTCCTTCCCATGCTGGGCAAGGAGTCATGGCTGATTACTCTGGACCTCAAGGAGGCATACCTGCATGTCCCTATCAGACACAGCTGCAGAAGATACCTCAGATTTCTTGCAGGGCCAGAGCATTATCAATTCTCAGCATTGCCATTTGGCTTATCTACTGCCCAGAGTATTTACAAAATGCCTGGCTTCAGTAATTGCTCATTGCAGGCTCCAGGGTATACAAATTTACCCGTACCTGGACGACTGCCTCATACAAGCGGACGACAAATTGATGTTGACAAAGAACCTGGATTATGTCATACGACATTTCAAGCTCTGGGATACACAGTCAACTTCCAAAAGTCAAGACTGCAGCCATCCCAGCAAATAATCTTCTTAGGAGCCAAACTAGACACAGCCTCTCAGATGGCTTACCTGACAGAAGACAAGCAAGAGAAGTTAACTCATTACTTCAAAGGTTTAGCAAAACTCACCCAGATGATTGCAAGGAGATTCTTACAGGCCCTGGGTTACATGGCATCCTGCATTCTACTGGTTCCATTAGCAAAACTACACATGAGAAAGCTTCAATGGTACCTAAAAAGCATTTGGTCTCAACACAGCAACAACTTGGAGACAATCATTCCACTCATTCCATGCCTACAAAAGGAATTCCTATGGTGGGCCTCGGTGAGCAAGGAAAACACAGGTATGTCATTCAAAAAACCACATATAACACAGACCATGACTACAGACGCCTCAGACCTTGGATGGGGGGCGCACATGGAAGGCAGATGTATACAAGGACAATGGTCTCCAAAGGAAACACATCTGCATATAAACCAAAAGGAAATGCTGGCAGTAATGCATGCCATCGAGGCTTTTCAACACCAACTCCGGCAAGGCCACTTAATGATACGGACAGACAACACCACTGTGATGTGGTACATAAACAAGCAGGGGGGCACTCACTCTTACCCCCTTTGCAGACTGACAATGCAGCTTTGGGAGAAAGCACTGAGCCTAAACATCCAGTTACAATCCCAGTTTGTTCCAGGAAAAGACAATGTGTTGGCGGACAGCCTAAGCAGGAATTTCACAGATCCTCATGAGTGGAGGTTACATCCGAAGGCCTTCAGACAACTGACTTCGACATGGGGCAAGCCAGAAGTGGACCTATTTGCCTCTCACCTCAACCATCTTCTACCAAAATTTTGCACAAGGACATACCATCCAAAAGCTTGGAAAATAGATGCCCTTTCATTCAACTGGAACTCTCTAGCAATCTATGCATTCCCACCTCTGCCACTGATGACCTCAGTATTATTAAAGATCAAAGCAGAGAAGCCCAAGGGAATCATAATAGCTCCGGATTGGCCAAGGCAACACTGGTACCCACTACTACGGAGCATATGTCACACCAGGAGGTGGGCCCTCCCTCAGTGGCCTCTACTTTTGACTCAACACAATTTCGAAACACTGCATCCAAACCTTCAGACACTGCAGCTAACAGCCTGGGAGATCCCATAAATAACTTCAGCTTATCTCTCTCCAAGGAAGTTCAGCGGATACTTACAGAGGCTCAAAGACCATCCACCAGAAAGGTTTACTTAGCAAAGTGGAAAAGATTCAGCAATTGGAATACCAGCAAGGGACATGATGCATCATTACTGAACATCCCACTGATCCTGGAATATTTGGCAGATATGTTAAAGAATGGCCTCTCATATTCTTCCATAAAGATACATGCATCTGCTATTTCAGCTAGATACAACACTGATCCTCCTGTTTTCTCACCCCTTACTAAGACAATTCCTCAGGGGAATCAAGAACATAAAGCCACCAAGAAAGGCCCCAGTGCCAGCCTGGGACCTCAATTTTGTCTTAGAAAAACTGACTCTACCTCCTTTTGAGCCAGCAGCTTCAGTTGACTTGTAATTTCTCTCATGGAAGACAGCTTTCCTGTTGGCAATTACCTCAGCAAGAAGGGTTTCGGAGCTACAGGCACTAATGGCAATACCACCCTTTATTATTTTCCACAGAGACAGAGTTTCATTAAGGACCAACCCTACTTTTATGCCAAAGGTGGTATCTAGGGTTTCTCTAAATCAAGCCATTCATCTGCCTGCTTTCTTCTCCAATCCTGGGAATAAGGGGGAAAGACTTTTGCATACCTTGGACATTCACAGACAACTTCGATACTACCTGGACAGAACCAAGGCCAGTAGGAAGTCTGAACAACTTTTTGTAGCTTACGCCCCTGCAGTCCAAGGAAAAGTAATTTCAAAACAGACTATTTCTAAATGGATTGGACATTGCATCAGATTCTGTTATTCCTTTCATGGAAAGACTGTTCCAGCCAATGTCAGACCACATTCCACCAGAGCTACAGCCACTTCTACAGCATTTTTAAGAGGGGTGCCTACCAAGGACATTTTAGAAGCTGCTACATGGAGCTCCGTGCATACATTCTCCAAACACTACAATCTCCCTCTATATTCCAGATCCAGAGCAGGCTTTGCTTCGGCAGTCCTGCAGGGTTTGATTGCCACACCATCTCTTTCCTAGTGCATACCTCCTCCCCCAGCTAAGCTATGGTATTCTACCCACATGTTATGACTGCAGTTGCATTCTTGAAGGACATAGTACAGTTTTGTACCTACCATAAATGTAGATGTCCGATAGACATGCAACTGCAGTCGGATTTTCCCACCCTCCATACCCCTCTATGCCTAGGGTCCACTCCTATCCCTGTTTCTCTTAGCTGGAGATATCTGTTATGGTGTATTTGTTTTATTGCTCATTTATTTGTTTGGAATCCTGTTTTTGTCTTCCAATTTGATTACAGCCTTCCTTGGAGGGCACCTGGCATCTGGGGCAAGAAACACTGAAGAAAATGGCGTCGGCTGATGCTTATGTACTCCAGCCGCTCTGACGTCGGAGAGAAATGCGACATCAGCCGACGCCGGACCCAGACTTTGGAATCCGGCCGACCGAGGGCTGCCTGAGGCAGGACAACCCCACATGTTATGACTGCAGTTGCATGTCTATCGGACATCTACATTTATGGTAGGTACAAAACTGTACTTTGTCTTGTCTTTCTCTTCCTCATGTCTCTGTGTGTGCATGTTTGACTTGTATTATTTGGCCTTAGATATGTGTGAGTATTCCTATCCAATGTGTATGTGTGTGTATGTGTGTGTGTGTGTGTGTGTGTGTGTGTGTGTGTGTGTGTGTGTGTGTGTGTGTGTGTGTGTGTGTGTGTGTGTGTGTGTGTGTGTGTGTGTGTGTGTGTGTGTGTGTGAAGTATCAATGGTGTACAATTTGGTGTGTGTGCACAGACATCTGTGAATAACCGATATCTGTAGTCCACTGTGTTGTGAGACATGCGCTTCATTTCTCTAAGTGTAGGAGCATGCCCAGTATGACCCTCTATATTGAGTGTGGTAGAGTTGGACCCCAGTTTAGGGTTTTGTGCGCTACAGGTACACCTACCAAACTGTTTCTGCAGGATATCTGTAGATAGGTTGCCAATATGGAGACACAATGGGCTTAACATAATGGGGATTTACTGTAATTATTGCTATCTGTGCTGCTTGTGTGACATGTTTGGTTGTAGCATAAATTTTCTGACATATTTACTGTTTTATAATGTGATATGTCATGTTATCAACTACTAATAGTTATCATTCTTTGCTCATAGTTATTTACCGGGAAATACAAGATGAATGAAGCTGAGACCAATATTCTGAGGCATATAGATTACACATTCTGGCACACATCTGCCATTGTGGAGGGGTAGCTACAGACAATAGACTGCTGGTTCTGTGTAAATGGTCCAGCACCTTGTTAGTATGCTGGCCAGGGATCCCCTCCTTGTATTTTTCTCAACTTCACAGAATGACCATATTCTGCTGGGGCCATACCTCTCAGCTGTACATATACACCCAGTTTATCCAGAGGCAGGACTCTTATATCTGGTCAGTTTACCTTCACATTGTGGTTTACAAGTGGTTTTGTGGCTATTCATTGATGGGTTTGCAGTCAGGAGTAGTATGGGCAGACATTGGAGTTTCAGACTTCACACTCTCCATGACATCCATGCTTCTACAGCCCTCTCTGTTATTCTCTCCTCCATCTAACATTATGTAAGCAGTATCTCAGAGGTATCCCTATAGTTGGGCCTTTATCCCAGTAGTATTCATGGCCTGATCCACAGTCCTTGCAGTAGGACATGGGGAGGCATGCTACTGGCATTTGTCAACATGGCCTTGCATTTGTTTTCTGTTTACTGTGTTAGGTTGTTAGTTGGGACCCCCTGACATTCCGTACATTGGCACTTTGGGTGAGGCATAACCCTTTGCCAGAGGACTGTAGGCCATTTGAGAGTGCTGTATGTCATCTGTTACAGCATTTCTACATGGAATTGTGTGTGTGTGGGGGGGGGGTGCACACCTGCAGACTTTAACATTTAATATGTTAGATCTTAATGGCATATATTTCAGTTTCAGACTTCTTACCCTTCAGAAATAGAATGCAACTGCCAGACCTGTTGTAGTATGTCTGTGTAGGTCTGGTGGGGGGCTGTTCACCATTGCCATCATTTGGGGGCCTTAGCCCGGCCTTTCTTCATGGTCATCTACACTTGTCCTGCTGGGTGAGGCTGGTGGTGGGTATGTGACCCTCATAGACATCTATGTGTGTGACCTATTAACACCCACAGTTCTTTGGTCCATCACATGTACTGTGGTGGGGGTTGTCACCTTGTGTAGCACTAGTATGTTGACACCAGTATTTGTTATGAATTTCCTGAAATCTCCTCAACCATCTACTTCTCAGAAGTCCAGGCCAACACGGAGGGACTCTGGCTGACCAAATTCACAGACAACTGCAAGCTGGGAGCCATTATTACCTCCCCAAGTGATGCAAACATCCTACAGAAAGGCCTTACTGAGACCAATGACTGGTGTTGAAACCATGGTCTTAAGCTTAATGCCAAAAAATGTGTCATCATCCCCTTTGGGATAAACTCAGTTCCCATTAATTACCACATCGATGGGAGCTTACTGAAAAAGTTATAAGAGATCTGGGGACACAGGTTGATGGCAACCTCTCCTTCGACCACCACATTGCCACTATGGTCAGAAAGTCCTTCTATGTGGCACATCTCATTACCAAGGGTTTTGCATCCAGGAAGAAAGAGGTGATCATTTCTCTCTACTCTTCCCTCATTAGACCAATCATGGAGTATAATGCCCCATTTGGCATGTACCTCACTAGACACCTGCAACAGCAAAAGTACCTCACGAAGAGGAGCCTAGGCCTTAAACACATGTCCTACACAGACAGACAAACTCCAGATATTCTCTGTCTCATATCGTCTACTAAGAAGGGATCTCTGCTTGACTTACAAAGCCATGTCTGACCCACCTCCGTTAGAAATGCTACATCTAAAGAAATCCCAATCCCTCTGCACCACATGCTCCAGAGACCTCAATCTCATTACCACAATCAACAGAACATGCTGGAGGGACAGGTTCTTAACCCAGAGACTACCCATGCTCTGGAATAGACTTCCCATGCATGCCAAGCAAAGCACCTCATTAGCCCTCTTCAAGCAAAATCTTGATGAGTGGATGGGAAATAGAAGGTTCACCCAGGGGATCACTCCAGTGTCTCTACTTGATAGAGACACTGGGAACTAATGACGGGTGGCACAATGCCAGGGCACTTCTATGGGCTCGGCTTGTAAAGGCCTCAGGGCCATTAGCCTGGTACACACCTATGAACCTATAAAATATGTAATACTGCCTTAAGAACAAAAGTCATTTGCATTCCATAGTATGCTGTGGAATAAACTCCTTCTATATATAACTCAGTGTGATACATTATGTTTTAAAGGTCACTGGGTAAATGGATTGGTCAAATGGTTTACTCTGTGAATCCTGAGTCAGAGTTCTGATTGGCCTTATGGCCCACATGTGGTACTTCTGAACTATGAAACACAGTTTTCAGATAAATACTGTAGAAACTGCTCTAAACGTTATGGAGGGAAGACTATCAGAAGAAAAAAATACAGGTGGAATTTTTACTAAAATAAAATAACAGGCTATAGAGAAGACAGATGATTTGGAGAACAGAAAAAAATGAGGAATTACTTGAGAATTAATGATGTTCAACAGAAACCTGAAGGTGGAGTACCCTGGATGCTGATGCCTGTGAGACTCCCATGATATCCCCAGTTGGACTTTGGAAGGTACCTCTGGCAAGTATTCTTAAGCCTAGACATACCTTGGTATCCACTGGGATGGGTTCCCTTCTATCAGTTCTGTGTGTGAGGCATGGCTGGCACAGCTCAATGATTTGCTTTAGAATGTCCCTGTCCACCCTGTAGTTCTCTAGTATCTCCAGTTCATGTAGGTCCTGGTTGGTTACCCTGCGTCTGTACACTCTTCTCCTCCTCCTCCTCACTGTGGGTCGGTTTTCAGCATTGTCCTCCTCACCAGTGTCAGTCTCTAGTGCATATTGCTGGATTAAAGCAGCAGCAGCAGCCTCTAACATTTTTAGCTTTTCCAGTTAAAAATCCCCCATCTGTGTACACTGGTGGTGCAGAGTTTGTGGGAAAAAAACAGTCTGTAGGGTGTTTGCATAGTTTTCATTAGTGTGCTGGCCTGCTGCATGTGTAATTGGCTGATTCTTATACATTCACCTGCCAGCTATGCTAGTTCTCCTTGATTGCCTTCCTAGTGCTGTTTCCCCTTCCCTGTTCCTCCGTATGAAAGGCCCTCAGGCACGCCACGCATACCCAGTGCTCTTATGTAAACAGTGCTGCCATTTCCTCTTTTTTTTTTTTTTTTGTTTTTGTTTAAATCCCGGTGCACAGTGCGCACACCCATTTGGGCTATATACACAGTGCTCAGGCACATCTGACACACCCCCTTCCTTAGCTCTGTGCTTATCTAAGGGCAAACACAGGCCACAGAGCCCCAGTGAGCTTACAGCAAGCATGACACACACCCTTATGAAGTCATTCAGCTCTTACACTTGCACTGTTGTATTGCTGCACCTACACTGTTAGGTACAAGCTGACACTTTGATGAAATCTGTGATTCAGTATAACTCCCCTCATTTGCATACCCCAGTGTATAGGTCATTAGTTACTGCACCTAAACAGACCCTTTCTCCTTGACAACCAGTGCTCCCTGGTATTGTTTACATTCTGCATGCCATTGAGTAAAATGGCAAAATGCAGACTTAACTTAAAATTGGCATTTCTCAATTTTCTTTTTTTTGGCACGATCCCGTTTGTGTGCCACTGCCCTAAACTTAAATGGCCGAGATCGGCCAAAAAAAAAAAGTTTAATTTTAAAAACAATAAACTGTTTTTAATGCCAATGGCCTTATATTTAGCCATTGGCATATGTGTTTGACTGTAATATTTGCTTTCCACGAGCTGTCTGCCTCCGTTAGTTCAGATGCAGAAATGTATTCAGTTACTAACTGAAAACATTTCTGCTCTGACACTGTTCCTGCACGGAGTCCAGCCAGCTTCATGGATCACAAAATCACCTCATTTGCATGATTTTTACCAGCAGATGAGGTGATTTGCATCCCACACAACTTTCCGTGCAAGAACAGTGTAAGGGCTGCTCATGCATGTGAAAATGAAACTACCTGCATAGCAAAGTGGCCATTTTCCATGCAGGAGTGGCTACACAGTTCCTGCATGGAAATCAGCCATTCATAAATCCGGGGAATTATCATTTCTGATTTCCTAGACTTTACAAATCTTGTTATACAACCTATAGTTGTGCAACTATCATTAACCAATTGATTGATATGATTAGAAAAACTAAAAGCTGGATCTACCCATATACACAAGTCCTTAAATGAATCTAAAGTTTCAATCACTGTGTGCTGTGTTAAATATTCACCTTTCAATCTATGTCTCCCAAATCTCATATGCTTAGTTTTTGATGTATTTATCAGCATATTATCCTTCTGTGCTCAAATGGTCAATTCAGTCAAGTTCTTTTGCAGGCATGACCTATCTGTAACACATGTAATCCATTTACCCAATTTCAGGTCATCTGCATTCATAGATTCATAGGTTCATAGGTAGGTACTAGGCTATTGGCCCTAGGGCCTATCCAAGCCTAGCCAAAAAGGTACCCTGGTTTTCGCCACCCAAGAAAATTATTTTCCTGTCCCCCTGTCAAGCAGAACCACAGAAGTGATCCCCAGGGTGAATTTACTATTACCCATCCAATCATCAAGATTTTTCTTGAAGAGTGCTAATGAGGAGCTCTGTTTGACATAGATAGGTAGTCTGTTCCAGAGTATGGGAAGTCTCTTGGACAGGAATTTATCCTTCCAGCATGTTTAGGTTTAGGTCCAGGTCCCTAGAGCGTAAAACACCTCAGAAGAAAAAGATATATAAGATGCAATCTGAACAAGTATGGGCCTAGGACAGACCCCTGTGTGACACCCCGTCTGTAACCAAGAACTTCATTTGCCCAATTGCTATATGATACTTGCCGTGTCCTATTTGGAAACCATGCAGCCATCCATTTTATCAAGAGTAAATCAATACCTGTTTGTTCTAATTTATTGAACAGTGTTTTGTGTATGACCTTATCAAATGCTGAAGTTATATCTGTATAAATTATATGACAGCACATTCTTTCATTCATTGTTATTATATTGTTACAGACCATCATGTTACAGGTGGTAACAGATCTATTTTCAGCATATACATGCTGATACAGGGTTTCATGTCCCAACTTTTCCAGTTCTGACAATAACTTATCCAATATTACCTTCTCGTTTATTTTTCCGCAACATGAAAGTAGACTTAATGGTGTATATGACTGTTTTTTTACTGCTCTCATTTCCCTTAAAGACAGGTTTAGCGGTGCATGTCTCCAATCTAGAGGAATCACCCCATATTTATATGACCATTAAATAACAGATATAATGGTACTGTAAGCTCTTGCTGAAGTGTTCATTATTACTTATTCCATCTCCTTGCAGTGCTTTGTTTGGATCCAGTTTGCATAGTTCCTTTTCAATATAATTTATTTTGATTCCAGTATCTGAGGTCACTTGGATATCACTAGAACAACTTCCCCTTTGTGGAGCCTGTTTTTCCTAAGAGTTTGTAAATATATCTGTAATCTGTTGTGTCTGAGAATAAATTTTAGATCTATACACACAGTTTATCAATTTCTATGTCTTTACTCCTTCCACATCTTGTGTCTATAAAATGGTTTCCTGCATAGTGGAATTATACTATCTTAATATAAATCTTGTCTCACACTATGCTTAGTTTGTTTGTCCAGCTTGTTTATTTCATTTTTCAAAGTTGTAGTTGACCTTTTTTTCCATTTCTTATATTTTTTGTCTCTCACCTTAATCAGGTATCTTGTTCTTATGGAAATATATCCCCCAATATTGTCTGCCTAAATCCTGATGTTAAACATTTTTTTTTTTGCAGTCAATTTTCCTTTCAAAACTTTCTACATTCCTTCTGCAGTTTTTCCACTGAATGCATCACTCCAATGAGTTTTACATAGTGACTGTTTTGCTTCAATATAATATGTAATTAATCTTCTCTATATTGGTTTACATTTCATTTTGACATAATTGTCTAGCAACAAATAATTAAAAACTTAAAAACAATAACAAAAAAAACTTTATAATCCCATGGTCACTGCACGTCAACAGTGGTAGAACTTGACCTTAAGTAACAGTAATTTCTTTAAGAACACAAACAATGTCTGGTATGTTCCCTACAATCTGAAGCAATTGCTGTTCATGAACAGACGTGAACAATTTCCTTGCTAATGTTGTTGAATCAATATTATTCCAGTCTTTTTCTGGAAGATTTAAGTCCCCAGCCATTATTATTCTTCCCTTCTGTGTTTCTTGCAAGAAATATATAAAGATTTCACTAACATTTTTCTAACTTTAGGATCTTAAGTGTGTAAATAAACAGTAATAATTCACTAGAAGAAAGTCCACCTTTTCATAATATTTAGCATTCTGTGGCATGACATTGCTGTATAAAAAGAAAGGAAGATGTGACAGATTATCCTGCCTCCCTGTATCTTGTATAGTTTATCATAGTCTAGTTTGATAAAACTAGACAAGGGCATTACTGTCTTATAATTAACATAGTCCTATTATACATATTATTTATTATTACAATCAGGTATTATTATATTTATTATACACATTCATACACATTATAAATGTGCCATTTTATACTGTCAAGAGAAAAAACATATATTGCGTGAATAATACAATTCTTTTAACATAGTTCACATTTCACAAACAAACTGGGCTACAGTGCTCTGACAATAAAAACGAAACCAAAAACACTTGGAAAAAGCCCACGACTCCTCTGAATGTAGTTTAAATATTTATTTTTCACTCCACACGCTAAAAAATAATAAAAATGCATAAAATCACCACTTCTGGCCTCAATAAATATACATAAATGCTTCCTTAAGCAAACACATAGCGTTTTCGTCTACAATCAGACTTCTTCAGATGAAAATGCATACAAAAACAAAGCTCCATTTAAATACTTCCTTGCTTAGTTGATAGGGACATTTCATTGGTAGAACTCCATATGACACTTTCTTCATTTATAATACATATACTTACAAGTACAATTTACACTAAAATAGTAAAATAAATAAATAGTATAATAATAACTCATAAACCAATATTAGTGTATATATAAAAACATCTTAAAAATACTTTCTTAAATATAATAATTATATCAGTTCATTCCAGAACAAGTACAAATACAGCTCTGTCATTGTCCATGTTGGTGTGAATGACCTTAGACGTACCTCCCTGGACTACATGAAAATTGACATGGAAGAGCTATGACCCTGAGTAGCATCCTGCCCTCACCAAGACTGATGCCACAGTATAAAGAAAAAATGATCAATTTCAACAATTGGCTAAGTTTCTGGAGTCATTCAAAGGGGATCCACCAGGGATGACATGCTCAACAAGCCACATTGCTTCACAAGAGATGGCTTGCACCTGTTACTCTTGGGCTTTGGAATACTGGCCAAGGCTCTTGCCGCACCCATAGTGCCTTTTTTAGGCAAGGCTCAAAAAAACAAACTCACCACCATAAATAGCACAAGTAACCAAAAACTGAGGGTAATGCTACTCAGCACCAGAAGTCTAAACCTTAGAATGCATGCACTCGAGACACTCCTCAGTATGGAGAACATCGACATCTGTGGAGTAACAGAAACCTGGTTTAAGGTTCCTGAGAGTACCCCAGCACTACTAGGCTATAACTCATACCATAACTTTCGGCCACAAAACCAGGACCGAAACACAAAAGGCGGGGGTGTATCCATATTCATCAAGGATACCCACACCTCCAGGTTAGTGTCACAGCATATTGCATCAGAGATCATCCATGTGCAACTAACAATGGGCAAAACTGCAACCCAAATTGTAGCTTGCTACAGATCACCCACCATGACCCAGGACCCCCATTCTGCATTTCTGGAGACACTGGGAAATATGAAGGTCCTACCAAACACCTTAAAACTTGGTGATTTCAATTACCCAAACATAAACTGGGAGAACTACTTCAGTACTAACTCCCTTGTCCAACACTTCCTAGAATTTATAAACTCAAATGCCCTGGATCAACTGGGCAACACCCCCACCAGCGGGAACAACATATTGGACCTGGTCATCACCACCATGGGCGACCGGTGGTCCACACCGGAGGTCAACCCCTCGCTGGTTAGATTAGACCATAGACTAATCACTCTGGATATCCACATTCCGCCCCCACCCCCAGTCAAGGAAACCACCGTGAAAAACTTTTCAAAAGCAAACTTCACATTACTTAAGACCGAGGTGGAAATGTTCACAGCCCCCATGCTAAAGGACAATGCTGTCCAAGCTGCTGAAACCTTTACAAAGGTACTCTATGAGCATATGCAGGAATGCATGGATCATGCTATCCCAAGTAAAACCAAGACTCACTCCTCCAAGAAAAGGAAACCAGTCTGGTGGACCCCTGCCATAAACAAGCTATACAACAGAAGGAGGAAACTAATACAGAAAAGAGTAAAATCCCAAAAAGGAAAGACATCCCTGATCAATATCAGCAAGAAACTACAATCCCTCATTAAATCATCCAAGGCTAGTTTCGAAAGAAAAATTGCCAATGACTCCAAAGATAACCACAAAGCGTTCTTTAGCTATGTCAAGAACCTAAATGGAAACTCTCAGATCTGGTCTGAGTTAGTGCAGAATGGCACAAAATACACTGAACCGACTGATATTGCCAACATTCTGGCAGACAGGTTTAGTGCAAACTTCACCCCCCTCTCACCCCCTAAAGGGCCCATAACCATACCAGAAGAATGTAGGGCCCCATCAATCATAGACACACAGGTTAAAATAGCCCTATCTAAAGCCAAAAACATAGCTTCAATGGGACTGGACGGTGTCCCAGGCTGTGTCTTACAAGAGCTCCAAAATGAACTAACCCCTCACCTAAACACACTGTTCAAACTCAGCCTCTCTACAGGCTATGTACCCACAGAGTGGCACACAGCAACAGTTATCCCACTCCACAAAGGTGGAGCCACAATGGACCCCGGGAACTATTGCCCTATAAGCCTGACTAGCCTGGTCTGCAAGGCTATGGAACGCATCATCATGGAACTCATTAACAGAGACATTGGGAACCTCCAAACCTTGGACCCTACCCAGTTTGGCTTTGTTAAGGGCAAATCATGCCTCCTAAACCTGGTGGACTACTTTGAGACAGTTACCAAGGCATTAGACGAGGGAAAGGAGGTCCACACAGCCTACCTAGACCTAGCAAAGGCTTTTGACACCATTCCCCATTCTAGTATTATAGACAAGCTCACCAGCTTGAACATAAACCCTACGGCATGAGATGAGTTGCCATCTGGCTCATGGATAGAACCCACATGGTGAGAGTTACTGGCTCTACGTCCAACTCTAAACCGGTTACAAGTGGCGTCCCCCAGGGCTCAGTCCTAGGACCCCTCCTGTTTGGTATATACTTCTCAGAGCATAGGAGGACTATGGCTGACCAAGTTTGCAGACGACTGCAAACTAGGGGCCATAATTGATTCTCCGGCTGATACAGACACCCTCCAGAAGGGTCTCACTGAGACAGATACCTGGTGTCAAAATCATGGCCTCAAGCTAAATACCAAAAAGTGCATAGTCATTCCCTTTGGAAAAAATAAAGTACCCATGAAATACCACATAGGTGGTAGTCCCCTAAATACAGAAAATGTAATAAGGGATCTGGGGACCCAAGTAGATAGTAATCTCTCCTTTGATCAATCATATTGCCAAGGTGGTTAGAAAATCCTTCTATGTGGCCCACCTAATCACAAAAAGGTTTGCATCTAGAACAAAAGAGGTTATTGTGCCTCTCTACTCATCAGTCATTAGACCCATCATAGATTACAATGCCCCATTTGGGATGTACCTTACAAGACACCTGGAACAGCTGGAAAGACCACAAAAGTACCTCACCAAGAGGATTACTGGCCTCAAACAGATGCCCTTTGCAGCCCGACTCAAGAAACCCCAGCTGTACTCGATTGCATACTGCTTACTCAGAGGTGATCTCTGCCTGACATACAAGGCCATGTCCAACCCAGAATTGATGGACATGCTCCACCTAAAAAAGAACAAATCTCGGAGGACTACACACTGTAGAGATATAAACCTCACCACAACGATAAAGAGGACATGCTGGAGGGATAGATTCCTGTCCCAGAGACTCCCCATGCTTTGGAACAGGATTCCAATATACATCAGGCAGAGCCCCTCACTAACACTCTTCAAGAGAAACCTTGACGGGTGGATGGGAAACAGAAAATTTACCCCGGGGATCACTGCAGTGGCTCTGCTGGACAGTGGCACAGGGAACTAATGGCTCTGCTGGACAGAGTCACAGGGAACTAATCTAAGGGGGTGGCGAAAGCCAACACATTCTGGCTAGGCTTATAAATGCCCTTGGGCAGATAGCCTAGAACATATGAACCTATGAACATATTAATATCAAAAGGTATCAAACAACGCCATCTAGTGGACATTTAAAAAAATGTATTTCTGTAATTTATTTCCTAATTTTCAAGAAGTGTTTAAATTCTGATATGTAGTCCCAGTTAGAAAAAAATATAAAGTAAATGAGCGGATGTGTTGCATTTTAATGGCCTAAAGCACTAATCTCATCCCTTACAGAGAAAGTCATCTCAGGTAACATTGGAAAACTCATTGATTGCTACCAACAACTTGAACCTTTTATCATTTCAGTTAGGCAAGAGGTTATTCAAAAAGACCATTTAAGCTACTAAATGTTGGCTTTCTGTCAGAATAAGAGTTGAATAACATTCATTTCCAATTACATTTGCAAAATGTATATGCTAGCATTTAAATAAACAAACACTGTATTGCTTAAGTTAGTAACTATTTTGTGTCAAAGGGCAAATTGTACTAAAATCTTCCTGGTAAACTACGTTTATAAGGCATTTTAATGGTATTATATTAAAGCTCAATTTATATTGTAGTTTTGTATATCATCCATTGTATTTTGTCTTTAATTAAATATTGCTCCACTAAAATGATTACTTTTTAATAATATACAAAAGAATAGATTCACCTAAGGAACTATTTATTTAGAAAGCAAATATTAAAAGGAAACAGCCCAGTTATTACTACATTTGTAACAAACAATATAAAGACTGTTCATTTGTCCTTATTTTTTTTTGTAAGTTATAGTTTTCCAAGTGTTTTTCTCTGTTTGTCTTTTCAGTGCAGCAGCTGTCCAGTACTTGTTTTCTGAACTCTTGATAATGATGTTTTTATGGACATATGAAATTGCTTCTCCTAGTGTGTTAAAAGTTCTTGGACTCTCTGTTAGGAACATTTAAATTTTAGCAAGGAATTTTTGTTGAATTTTTCTTCCATTCTATAATCAAAGGAAGGCAGACTCTACTTTTTTCTTCAAATACTTTACTGGAGTACTTGTCATCAAATTTAATATTACTTCTGTCTTTAGTGGTGGATTTTGTCTTTGTCTGTATTAGAAATACATTTCACTACAATAGATCTTGGAGGGATCCTTCATTTGTTAAAGGTTTTTATTAGGCTCTGTGGCCTCTCTGTATACATTGTGAAAAAACTTCAAGAAGATTTAGGGCAAAGAATTAAAAATGATTATCATGTTATCATCTTCAGGTTTCTCTTGAACATCATTAATTCTCAAGTAATTCCTCCTTTTTTTCTGTTCTTCAAATCATCTATCTTCTCCATAGCCTGTTATTTTGTTTTAATAAAAATTCCACCTGTATTTTTTTCTTCTGATAGTCTTCCCTCCATAACGTTTACAGCAGTTTCTACAGTATTTAGCTGAAAACTGTGTTTCATAGTTTAGAAGTGCCACATGTGGGCCATAAGGCCAATCAGAGCTATGATTCAGGATTCATAGAATAAACCATCTGACCCATCCATTTACCCACTCACCTTTAAAACATAGATAATGTATCACATTGACTTATATATAGAAGTAGTTTATTCCATAGCATACCATGGAATGCAAATGACTTTTTTTCTTAAGGCAGTATTACATATTTCATGGGTTCATGGGTGTGTACTAGGCTAATGGCCCTGAGGCCTTTACAAGCCTAGCCCATAGAAGTGCCCTGGCATTGTGCCACCCGTCATTAGTGACCAGTGCCTCTATCAAGTAGAACCAAGGGAGTGATCCCCTGGGTGAACTTTCTATTTCCCATCCACTCATCAAGATTTCGCTTGAAGAAGGCTAATGAGGTGCTCTGCTTGGCATGCATGAGAAGTCTATTCCAGAGCATGGGTAGTCTCTGGATTATGAACCTGTCCCTCCAGCGTGTTCTGTTGATTGTGGTAATGAGATTGAGGTCTCTGGAGCATGTGGTGCGGTGGGACTGGGATATTTTTAGATGTAGCATTTCTAATGGAGCAGGGTCAGACATGGCTTTGTAAATCAAGCAGAGATCACTTCTTAGTAGACGATATGAGACAGAGAATATCTGAAGTTTTTTGTCTGTCTGTGTAGGACATGTGTTTAAGGCCTAGGATTCTCTTTGTGAGGTGCTTTTGCTGTTGCAGGTGTCTAGTGAGGTACAGCCAAATGGGGCATTATACTCTATGATTGGTCTAATGAGGTACGGGTAGAGAAAAATTACCTCTTTCTTCCTGGATGCAAAACCCTTGATAATGAGATGTGCCACATAGAAGGACTTTCTGACCATAGTGGCAAAGTGGTGGTCGAAGGAGAGGTTGCTGTCGACCTGTGTCCCCAGATCTCTTATAACGTCTTCAGTGTTCAGTGGGCTCCCATCCATGTGGTAATTAATGGGAACTGAATTTATCCCAAAGGGATGACAACACATTTTTTGGCATTAAGCTTAAGGACATGGTTTCGACACCAGTCATTGGTCTCAGTAAGGCCTTTCTGTAGGATGTCTGCATCACTTGGGGAGGTAATAATGGCTTCCAGCTTGCAGTTGTCTGTGAATTTGGTCAGCCAGAGTCCCTCCATTTTGGCCTGGACTTCTGAGAAGTAGATGGTTGGGGACCTATAGCAGGCTACAACCTGAATCTCTGTCTTACTCACTGTTAGTTGTACCTGGAGTGTCTCAGGTGCGTTATGCTGGGCTACTAGTCTGGAGGTGTGTATATCCTTTTCATATATGGAGACACCACCACCTTTGGAGGTTCGGTCCACGTTCTGGGGCCAAAAGGTGTGGAATGAGTTATAGCCTGGTAGCACAGGGGTGCTTCTGCTGCTTTTTACCAGGTCTCTGTTACAGCACAAATGTCGATGTTCTCCATTTTGAGGAGTGCTTCAAGCAAGTGCATCCTGAGAGTTAAACTTCTAGCATTGAGCAGCATGACCCTCAGATTGTATTTATTTATATCTGTTATGGTGGTAATTTGGTCTTTGGAACACCGCCTAAAAAAGGCACTATAGGGGTGGCAAGAGCCTTAGTCAGTACCTGGAAACCCAGGGGTGACAGATGCAGGCCATCTCTGGCATAGCATCAAGGTCTGTCAATCATGTCATCCCAAGCAGACAGATACTGGATCCCCTTAGAATGACACCAGAAACTTAGCCAATTGTTTACATCAGTCATTTTCTATTTGTACTGTGGCATCATTCTGGGTGATGGTAGGATGCTGCTCTGGGCTGGGGTCATATCTGCCTGGGCCACATAATTTGAGAGCTCCACCATGTCTCTTTTCATGTAGTCCAGGGAGGTGCATCTCAGGTCATTCACACCCATATGGACAGTGACAGAGTCATACTTGTTGTGGAGTGACATGAGTGCATGTGTTATGTGTTGGATTCTGGCACCTGATAGACAGCTGACTGTTACTTTCTCCTTATTCAATCTAGTGAGTGGGACATCAGTGTGCCTCACTATCGAGTCACCTATGATCAGTGTATTGGGCAAGCTGTTTTCCCTTAGGGGCTTAGGTTGAGGGGCACACTGTGTAAGTGAGCTATGTGTAAAACCACCATCTGTGGAGGGATTTGAAGTAATTCAATATTTATAAAAATACAAAGTTCTGCATCATAAAAAGCCTTAAAGGCTAGACATAGCTTGCCCCGTAACTGTATATAACTGACCATAAAAAAAGACCTAGCACCTTTAATTTAATATTAAGGACAATTCATGTAACATAAAATTGTCTTGATGTACTTCCTCTGCATAAATTCCAGGGATAGCATATTACACTTAGTGTATGGGCAGAACAATGAGTTATATTCTAATACTGGCCTCACATCTGAGACAAATAATCTTGCTCAATTATGTTATTAAGCAGTTCAGTCTATTTGTTGCAGTCATTTTTGACAGAGTCCATATTTAGGTGCAGTTTCCCACCTTGGGAGAATATTTTTGCATACTTGAAACTAGTGGTAAAGTTCCTATCTCATATGAACTTTGTATGCAGACTATTTGGAATAATTAATTTTCTCTGTAACAAGTTTGTGAAACAATAGATCCTGTAAAAATTGAAGGGGGTGAAATGAAAATTCTTTGCGGCTAAGAAATGTTTTTTTTTCCTAAAAAAACTTAAAACATTCTTCTTTTAAAAAAATTCAAATTAATCTGAAGAGCTTTATGTAATTCTGTCAGATTTGAAGAAATTCTACAGAGCACTTCACAGAAGCTGTAACTATCCACTGTTTTTGAGGGGGTGGCATAATGGTTAAGGTGTTTACCTCACAGACTTGGGGACACGTAATCTAGCCTTTGAACATCACATGTCTAGGGAAGTGAGGAAATCACTCTATGTTGTGCAGCTTGTAAACAAAGGTATAGCATCTAGGTCCAAGGAGGTTTTCTTCAGACCTATCATTGAGTACAGTGCCACCTTTGGAATGTACTAACCAAGCACATCCAACAACTGGAATGACCACACAAGTTCCTCACTAAAAGAATACAGGGTGTAAGTAACATGTCCTATGCAAACCATCTCAAAGCCTTATCCCTGTATTCAGTCTCCTATAGACTGTTGAGGGGAGATCTATGCCTGGCATACTATGCATCATTGGACTCTACTCTGATGGACCTTCTGCATATCTACAAAACAAACAGCACCAGAATTCTAAAGACTTAAACCTTGCCTGTGATACAAATAGGACCTGATGGAGAGACAGATACATATCCTAGAGACTATCCCTTCATTGGAACAGGTTCCCCATCCATGGGAATCAGAGTTCCTCCCTAACCCAATTCTAGTGCTACTTGAACAACTGGATGGGGAAACGGAAATTCACCCCTGGTTTGGCACCTAACTCACTAATGACCACAAACAATGGTTTATCTCCCAGGCCCTGCTTGTAAATGTTTCATCTGCTACGCCTTGGCTTGCACTACCAAAGGTACCAGAACTTACCAGAAATTTTGGAATGCATGACTAAGCTTAAAAAGGGCCCAGTGGTCATTATTCTAGTGCACATCTATGAAACTTTCTCGGCCACTCCCCCTCAGTAAAACCATTCTTGGTAAGAGCTTGCATAATGTCCTAGATGGTTGGAGGTGGAAAGGCAGCTTTCAATTGAGTGAAGCTGTACCTACAAAGTTGATGTAAGTTTTAAATGATACAGTTTGTTCTAAACTTAGTCCTCTGTATTTTGTCCACTGTGGTTATGGTTACCTTGATGGGTGTAAAAATGGTTAATAGAGAGCATTTTGCTATATTTTGTCATGTACCAAACGTTGTAACTGCTGTTTTGGTCACATTTACATTAAATCTTTTTGCAGATCTGTTTGAATAGCTGCAGAAGTGAGACCATTTCAATGTAGAACAATATTATCTGAATAATATGTGATTTTAATTGAGAGGCTATAGGTAGCAGTATCATTAATAAATGGTCCTGAGGGTCTGCTGCAGATAATTTTCAGTGCTAATGTGTAGATTTCCTTTCTGTACTATGAAATTTCTGTTGAGCTAGTGGACTGTGTTGTTATCAAATCCAGTGGTATTATGTGTATGTATAAATGTTGGATGGTCAGCACTTTCAAAGGTTCTGCAAATGTCTATAAATGTAGTTCCTGTCATATAACTGTTAAAGTCATATTCCCATCAACTGACCATGCAAAAATAACGTCATAAATAAAATGAAGGTATTTCTTCAGGAATAAAGAAAAGACATTGTTAAATAGACCCTTCCCATTGTGCAAGTACAGTATTTGCATAACTATAGCTGCCCTTATCATCAGTCCCCTCACCCCTTAACCTAAGGTAATCTACCCTGCCCATAGCTCCAGCCCTGTATACTTTACCTTGGAAAAACTCTTCCCAAAAACAAAAAAGTTGTATTGCTGTTGTTATTTGAACTCCCAAGGTCACCATACACCATTTATTTATTAACATTTGATTACCAGGAAAGTCCGACTGAGTAGGTACCCATTTTTAGCAGAGGCCCAGAGAGAAAAGCTCCAACGTACTACAAAAACATTTTAAGAACAATAGTTTTATAGTCTTCAAAAATAATACAAAAAGTTTAAATGGTTGTCACATTATTCTAGTTTGTTATAACATTAGTTAAAATAGATACAACCTATATGACAGTGATTTAATATTTAGGGAAGTTATAGTCAGTTTTTAGAAGTTAAAGATAAGTTTGTATAATATCTACAGGAATTACAGTATGAAGTGAGGGGAATAAAACAGGGTTATGGCATATTTAGAAAGAAAGTTGGGAGAGAAATTGATTGAAGTTAGAAAATGATTTGAACAATGAGTTGTAAAGTATAAAAAGGTACTCAGCAAGGAGTTCATTGTCATCCTTAAACTGGTTCCATCAGGCTGGAGGTATGGGTGATTTAGGAGGTTCATTTCAGGTGCAGACTATGTTTAAAGGTAAGGGGAGGGATGCAAGATAATGTGAAACAAGAGGTACCCCATAGAGCCTTCAGTACTACAGAAAATGTGGGTGGCATTTCAAAGGTGTGCTCTTCAGCATATGAAGTAGTGTTGTCTAGGGATGTTTTCTGTTGGCTTTCTATGGGGACTGCAGGTCAGAGATTGTTCAGCCAAACAAGAAAGAAGGTCAGTCAGCAGATGGTGCCATCATTGAAACATGTATAAATGTCAGGAGAGTATGCTTGGACTTATGTGGCTAAATCCACAACAGATTAGGAAGGGAAGACTCAGTGGGTGAGAGTGCTCACCCCAAAAGGTTTGGAGTGAGACATGGCTACAGTATTAGCAGGATATCAAAACCAGAGTGGTATGCAAGCAGGTCAATTATTTTGTCATCAGCAAGGGACTTTCTCACACAGTATCAAGTGAGGGCACTTTTCCTGGAAGCAGTGAATTTGAGTGGCTTGGCTAGAGATAGATATACATCACATCCATTTGAGATAGAGGCAGCATCATATGCACACAGAATGTGTGCATCAGAGGCTGACATCAGGACGCTGGGCAGGGGGAAGTCCAATGTATATAAAGGTTATGTTAGATGTGAACAGCTTTAACTCTTGTTTTTGTGCTGCTCTCACTTTGCCGGATTGGAAGCACATTTTGCTAATTGGGTCATTCATTTTTCTGGTTTGAGGTGTCAAGCATGCAGTGGCATCAACTTTGGGTGATGTTGCAGCAAGCCCCCAGCAGCTGTTGTGCTGCATTTGGGTGGATTTGATATATGCCAGCTTCTGATTCAGGAGGTAAACTATATGCATGAGTGTTGTCTGCAGGCTATTTGTTGGTCAGAAGTGGTTCAGAGAAAGAAGTGGAGGAGGGCTAGGTCCATTACACCAATACAGAGAATAAAGTGTAGAGTTAATAACAGCATGGAAAAGTTATTGATGAACTTGAAGGGGATGTACATATCTCACTCTGGTATTTGGTTCAGGTTGCCCGACAGATAAGAAGATATGATTGGGACAGGAGTCATTTAATAGAGGATGGTATGCAGGTCCTTTATGCAGAGTTACAGATAGGTTTGGAAAGAACGGGGCTCCATTTAGGATTATAGGAGATGTCCTTGGCTGAAGGGAGGAATAATCCTCCCTTCTGTGTGAGAAGGCAAGAATGGAAAGGAGGCCAAGGTACATGGGGGAAATCTGAACCGTTTTTACCTGGGCCTCCCAAAGACCAGACAGCCTCAAGGGGATGTTGCCAGGGGACTACCCAGCCCAGAATTGGCTTTTTGGCAGACTGTAAAGGTGGCCCAAAGGAATTAAGTGGAATTGTTATGCTGAATCTGAAGGGCCAGATACTGAGAGTGCTGTCTGTTGCTCTGTAGGTTTAGGTGCACAGCTATGAGGTAAAGAAATGGTTTCCCTGAAATTCCTGCCTTGTGAGCATCTCTGGATAATTGGCTTCAGTCAGTCAGGGGTAATTGGCATTAACTGGCAATGAAAACATGGTTGTGGCCATTTAATCAGTTTGATATCTCTGTGTTTCATTAATGTAATAATTGTCATGCTGAAGTTAAATGCAGTGTGCGGATTTGGTCATGCAATGTGTTATTCATCATACAATATACTGCTGCAAAAAGCAACAGCAAGTTATGAATTTCAGTCAAACAATTGTTTGTTTTAATTGTCAGATTAGTGAGGGCCAGGGAGAGCTGTACCGATCTCCAGCAAAGGATGAGACTTGTTTGATTATAAAGGTTAGAAGTGCAGTGTTAGTACTATGGGAGGAATGTAAGCCATGTTGCGTGGGGACATAGTTTAACAGTATGTTGGAGAAAGGGGATAAGATTGCTATAGATCTAAAGTTAGTGAGGTCTGTTGAATTTTCTTCTTTGTATAAACAGAAAATGTGCAGTTTATTTGCAGAGAGAGGAAACTTGGGATTCCTGGATTGACCTATTTAATTTAATTGCAAAAGAAGCTGCATCATTTGCAATGGGAATATTCACTGGTGAATTTATTGTAACACTTACCAGTCTCCATTTGTGCATATGTTTTTGCTTACTACACTCTCCAGCCACCCCCAGTTCATCTACTTTAAATATTCCTATCTGCTCTCACAACATACCCACACCAACCCTCCCACCAAAAAATGAAACAAAACCTGTTCTACTTTGTGCCTATTTCTTAATTGCTTTATACTGGCAATAAACTGATTACTGTCTGTCATAATTTGACCCAAGCTTGAGGGGGTGACCGAGCAGAATGTATTGCTAAATATTCCCTCACTGTTATCTCATCTTCTGCTAAGTCACCATTTCCTTGACAGTGCAGGTATATGTCATATATTATTACATTTTTATTTGTTCTAAGATGGTGCAGGACAATGAAAAGACCTTTGTAGTGTGTTGTATTTGTAATAGTTTCACTCAAATCGTATAAGCTGTATGTATGTTGTATGAGCATGTGCCCTTTGACAAGTATGTAATGCCAGTTGCTGATGTTTTGGTATATATAACACTTGACATGCTGGTTAATCCAGTGAATGTTTAGTAAGTGATGGCTTTCTGTTTTGCTTATCAGTGTAGTACTGTCTTATGATGACTTCCTGTTACAGTTCTGTATGTACACTGTAGCATTATACCTCCTTTGTGCTTACATTCATAATCTTTCTTTCCATGTCTCTATACTTGCATTCTCTTGCTCTGTCACACTGTGGTCCTTCCTCCATCTCTTTTATAATAAGTATTAACTTTATTGCTTCAGTATAATAGGCTTTTCCTCTTTTCTTTCTTTCAGAGCCTGTGGTCACCATACACTGATACTGCAACAGCTATGTCACAAGGTCCAACTTCCAAACATTTTCACTTAGAATTTTGTCAGTATACAATGTAAGCAAATTTAACTTGAAGAACCTTGCCATGTATTAACTTCAGATATTTGCCTCCTTTGTGCTGGAAAGCAAGTTTAGCATTCCCCCTTGAAAGGAGTAGTCCTTGCACTCTAAAGACTACTTACTAAGTTGGTCACTGTCTTTTCTCTTGACCAGTAGATCACACCATATATGCCAGTTACTTTGTCTCTCTAGCTGCCAGGTTTCTGGATTTGGAAAATAAAAGAAGTTCTACTTTGTGCCTATTTGGTATTTTTTTAAGCAAATGGCTCTCATAGTTTATAATGTAAAGTTTGAAATAAAAAAAAATAATGCATCCAAGTCTCTGAGATCATTGTAAATATAATAAGAAAAATGTTCCATGGGACATGAGCTGGGCATCCTACGGCTAGGTGAGAGCCCTACAGCCCATTAATTTCTGTCCAGATATCAGCCCTTTCATTCTCTAATGGTGAGGATGAGTGATAGCGAGTGGGCCAGCTTGCTGGTCCTGCATAGTGGCTTACCCCACCTTAGTGGAGCTATTTGGCTCATTTTGCACAGGGGTAACAGTTAATGCTCCCACTAGGGGTTACTGAAATGATGAGACACAGCTGCTTTAGTCCTCCCAAGACAAGAGAGCTAGCAGCAGACCCTCATTCCCCATCTTTCTAGTAGTTAGTCACTAATAAGTCTCCAATTACCTGGATCACAGGCAGGGCTTTATGATTCTGTACCACAGGAGCTGGGTGAACATTAAGAAACATGATCATTATTTTACGGTAATTTGAGAGAGACAGCTAGGTAAAGGGATATTAATATGATTGGAGAGGAGCCCTGGTCAGTTAGTCTTCTTTGGACCTTGTCGCTCATCTAGTCAGGATACAATAGATGAGACTTGGTGAGTTCTGTTCAAGCAGTTTTATTATATACAAACACATCAGGATTGAGGCTTAATAACTTTAACTTAGATAAACTTATAAGTAAAACTAGCTATTATACTCATACATGCTCACTCTCTGGCTGCACTCTTAAAATGGCACTGAAGCTAACACATGATGACTATTTATATGCATATTCAGTCCTTAAAATGCATCTTAAAGATACAGCACACACACTCTGTTCTACATCCTCCCTCTTTGAGAAATAAGTTATGCAATGTTAACAGCATTAATTGACATGCAAACAATATAAATAATTCTTTGTCATGCAATTATACAGAACTAAACACATATAGACAAATATGTCCAGGTTGCGGTGTATTTCACACTAGGTCTGGAAATACGACCAAATCGTGTGACATATGAATTACAATCAGGATTAGCAACTGCGACTGTCTCTGCTGATTGTTCCAACTTTTGAGACATCAGGAACATCATCAGGAATAGAAATAGAAGTTAAGACACGTTCTGCAACAGGAACATTGTCTGGATTGCTCTGAGATCTAGAGTCTGTATCACAGGAACAATGCTGCAATATCGATTCTGGCACAGGAAGAAGATGTCTGCGATTTCTCTTGTACCCCACACCCTCAGATTCTACAAAGTAAGATGTTGGCTAGGTACATATACCCGTTACATTACCAATCCGGTCAAAACCTTTCACCATTTGTAACCTCACTGTATCTCCTTCTTTCAGTGGACAAAGAAATCTGCTCAATTTATCATAGCTAGACTTCTGGAAAGAACACTTTATGAATAGTTGAGCTCTAATTGTCTTGTTTTTCTTAGCTTTATTTATTTAATTTATTTTATTTTCTTTTACATTTGTTGACCGGGATAGTCTGACTGGATGCATGTCCATTTTCAGTGGAGGCCTGGGGAGAAAAGCTCCAAGGGTAAGCAGATACAGCAATACATATTATAGACTATTTACAGGGATTACATAAGTAAGCAAGTTAAACAAGTTCCACAGGTTAGAGTTAATCCCGAGCGTAAATCAGGATTAAATTAAATTACACAGTAAACTGGTTAACAGATTTTTACACATTCTAGAGAGAGTTAGCCATTTTTGATACAGTGACATAGCTAGTTAAGTGACAAATGTTGTTTGAGTCTAGTTTTAAAATGACCTATGGTGGAAAGTAAGGTAATATCAGCTGGAAGAGAGTTCCAGGATCTACTTACAGAGTTTGCAAAGAGAGTCACCGGCTGTGTTATTAATTTTTCTAGTCTGAATTAGTAGTTTGTTAGAGGATCCAAGCGGTCTAGGATCAAAGCGATTTAGGCCACAACAAACTGGAACTGATAGGCAATGTTGTTCTGGTTTGCCTAGATAGAAGTTTCTGAGCAGGTGAGCCAAGTATATCATCACAGGGTATGTTTCTGAGATCCAGTAAATTCAAAAAGTCATCGGTATTTTCACGCTTTGACCTCTCAGGTAATTGCTTTGCATTCTTCACTGCACGTTCATCTAGACCATTTGACTGCGGATATTCTGGAGTACTAGTAACATGTACAAAGTCCCATTCTTTTGCAAATTTCTGAAACAACTGAGTAGTAAATTGAGTACCATTGTCAGAAATAACTTTATGTGGACTACCATGGACTGAGAAATGACATTTCAACTTAGTAATAACAGCACCGGATGATGTTCTTCGTGTTTCACTGTTGCAGTCATCACATTTGGGTTATCTGCTTGCAGTAGCCCTCAGTCGGCCTGATTAACAAAGCCTTGGGTCCGGCATCGATTGCTGTCCCTTCTTCCATGATGTCAGGTCGTCAGGGGTATGAAACATGCAACCAACGTCATTACATCAGTCTTTCTTGCCGTGCTTTGCCTGAAGCAGGAGCAGTTTGCAAGTGCTGGTCGGCCAACTCCTGAAATGTTTGTTTTCGAGTTTCAGAACCGAAGTCTTCAACTAAAGCTAAGTACCTCATTGGGGAAACTTTTTCTTGCTCCTTACTGATGTCGGTAAAAGTTAATAATTGCATTTCTTGTGGAAAGCAAATGCAACTCACAAAGATTTTCATTCGTACTGTATTCCTTGTCTAGGCCCTGACCACAACGTACCTTGCTGTCAGTTTTGTGCCTTATTTAATCAACGCACTATCCATCGTTGGTATATTTTCACCTCTAAATATTTCGGTTCTCAGTTCAATTATCCAGAAATGTCGTCGGTAAGCCATCCGACTACCGGCATTCCGAAAAAATGTAAAGATAAAGACAGAGACAGGCTGCCTAGGTCCAAAGCTGCCGACGAAGCTTCTTCGAAGCCAGTCGCCAGTTCGCCAGTACTCAGTGAGGCATTTTCGCAACCCCTGATACCCGCTACGTCTGATTTGCAGGCCTCTACTGAGACCCATTCGGTGTCCGGTATGCTGCGAGATGCTTCAACTGTGGAACCTGCGGATGTCTCTACCTTAAATGGGTCCGGAGCAGCTGTGCAGGCACCGGCTTCTGAGGGTGTATTCAGGCCTACGGACTTGCATATTAAACTGACGCCTCCTTCTCCTTTAAGGTCTAAACCTCGAACCAAGCCTAAGAAACTGACACATGCTTAGGCCTCTATACCTAAAAAACAAATGATAAGAATGGCTAAAGACCTTATAACTTTAATCAGGGGAAGCCAACCACCCCCTTCTAAGAGACCTAGGACTGAATTTGTTTATGAATCTTCTGACCAGGATTCTGATTTTTCTGATTCTTCTGATGATCTGGATTTACCCTTATCTACTTATGAGGATTCTGATGCAGAGGACTCTATTCCCTCTGCTTCCCCTCCAGAGGATTTTTCTTTTGGTGAAACCTTGCACACTCTAAGGGAGCATTTCCACTGGGAAAGCCAGGACTTCTCTGATTCGAAAAAGAGGCTTAGGGATTTCTTACTCCTGCCTCAGCATAGGCCTTTAGCTATACCTCCTGTACTAGACATTGTTGATGATGCCTTTTCGGAATCTAGTTTGGCTCCTGATTCTTTGCCTCCTGCTCCCAGAAAACCTGACAGATATTACGGGGTTCCTGATTCTAACAAGTTCCTTTTTAAAAATCCTATTGCAGATCCAGAGACTATTTAACAGGGACTCAAGAGCATTAAGGCTTCTACTGCCAAAAAACCCTACCTCTTCTGATAGAGACTCCGGGGCGCTGGATAGATGGGGTAAGAAGGTTTACACTTCTGCAACCTTGGCCATTAGGGCCTTAAACTATCAGTTTCATATATTAAAGTATCAACAACATATTACTGGATTGCTTAAACAGAAAATGATGTTGATTCCTGATTGTGCTGAAAATAAAGAATTACAGGATTTAATGCATTCTGCTGAACAAGTTGGAAAACATACTTTGCAATGTGGGTTTGATTCATTAGAGGCCACATGCAGGTCTGCTGTCACTGGGTCTGTACTCAGAAGGCATGCTTGGCTTAAGGAACAATCTTTGCCTGATCATGTTAAAGCTAAACTGTTGGATGCTTCCTTAAATCAGGACCGCCTGTTTGGCAACAAAGCTGAGGAAGTTCTTAAAACGGATGGAAGATAAAGCTAAATCTATGCAAACTGTTAAAGATTTCTTATAAGTCCAGCCTCCAAGATTTAGTAGGCATTGGCCCTCTAAGAACTGGTCCTTTCCAGCCCCTTCCAGGTCTTTTCAACCCAGACACAGCAGAAACCCCAGGTTTCAGTCCCAGGGTATGCACAAGACTAAGCAGTGGGGGGCTTCTGCTTCCAAATATGGGAGTAGTAAGACTCCCCCTATGGAAAACTGTCTCAGTGACTTGATTTTAAAACTTCCAAGCACTTCTCAACTGAATGCTCCTTTAGAGGGAAAGATTGGTCTGCAGGCCAAAAACTGGGAACTTATCCAGGACAAATGGGTTTTAAATATAGTGTCCCAAGGATACAGATTTCACTTACACACATTACCAACACCAAAAGGCTGGCCAGATCTACCCCCAAATCAGTGGGCAGAGGCTCAAAAGCAAATACTGTCTCTTTTAAACATAAAGGCTATTCAAACTGTACCAGAAGAGGAAAAAGGACAAGGTTTCTACTCAAGACTTTTCCTGGTACCCATCAAAGACAATTCATGGTGTCCTATTCTGGACCTGTCTACTCTAAACACCTTTTTGGTGATTTCAGAATTCAAGATGCTGACTCTTCACCAGTTGCTTCCTGTGCTAGGAAAAGATGCTTGGATGGTAACACTCGATTTAAAGGAAGCATATCTGCACATTCCAATCAGGGAATCTTGCAGAAGATACCTACACTTCAAAGCAGGCTACAATCACTACCAGTTCTCTACACTGCCCTTTGGCTTATCTACTGCGCCCAGGGTATTCACAAAGTGCCTAGCCCCAGTCATTGCATTTTGCAGGCAAAGAAATATTCAAATATACCCATACCTAGACGATAGTTTAATTCAGGCAGAAAGCCAGGACATACTTTTGAATCATCTGGCCTTTGTACAAAGGGTGCTAACCTGTCTGAGGTACACCATAAATGAAAAGAAATCACACCTGGTACCCTGTCAACAAATTATATTCCCAGGAGCAAGCTTGAATACAACTTCCCAGATGGCTTTCCTCACGCCAGAGAAACAAATTTATTTGACAACCCACTTCAAACAAGTGGCCACAAAAACCCTACTATCTGTCTGCAAGGCAAATACTACAAGCCTTGGGGTTCATGGCCTCCTGCATTCTTCTAATTCTATATGCAAGACTGCATATGAGGAAACTACAATGGTATCTAAAAAGCTTATGGTGTCAACATCCTCAGGATCTAGAAGCAATGATTCTTATCATACCTTGCCTATGCCTAGAGTTTCTTTGGTGGGCAGAGGCCTGCCACCAAAACAAGGGACTACCATTCACACCACCCCCTGCCGCCCAAACCCTAACAACAGACACATCAGATTATGCATGGGGGGGCTCACCTGGCAGGGAAGTACATTCAGGGCAAATGGAACCCAAGTCAAATGTACCTGCATATCAATCTAAAAGAAATGTTAGCTGTACAGAATGCTCTGACAGCCTTCAAGGACCACATTCTTCCAGGACAATTAATGGTAAAGATGGACAACACCACTGTTATGTGGTACATAAACAGGCAGGGGGGTACACTGCAGACTAGCCATGGCACTGTGGAACACAGCCCTGAGCTACCAAGTGCATCTACAAGCTGAATTCCTGCCAGGAAAACTAAATACACTGGCAGACTAAGCAGAAACCTCATGGACCCACATAAGTGGAAAGTGGAACCAAGGATTTTCAACATGTTGACAAACAAATGGGGGAGTGCAGATATAGACCCGTTTGCCTCCCCCCAGAACTATCAGTTGGACAAAGTTTGCACAAGGACTCCTCACAAACAAGCTTGGAAAGTGGATGCTCTGTCCTTCAGCTGGAAAAACCTATCAGTCTATGCCTTTCCTCATCTGCCTCTGTTCTCCAAAGTACTACTAAAGATCAAACAAGACAAACCAAGGACGATTTTGATTGCACCAGACTGGCCATGCCAACACTGGTACCCCCTCTTGCGCAGTGTGTCACTGCTGGCCCCATGGCACCTTCCTCAGACTCCTACTCTATTGTCTCAGCAGGAGAACCAGATTCTGCACCCTCAGCTTCAAACATTGAACCTAGCAGCCTGGCTAATTACCTAATCTCTCCTTTACCATTCCTCAGTAAACCAGTGATGGATATCATTTTAGAGGCAAGGAGGCTTAGTACTAGAAAATCTTATGCTCAAAAATGGAAAAGATTCTGTGCCTGGAACCAATCTCAAGGGATGAGCACAGCAGTGCCCAATTTACCTCAAATTTTAGAATACTTAACTGAGATGCTTCACAAGGGCCTGTCTTTCTCCTCCATCAAAATTCATGCCTCAGCCATTTCAGCTCATTATAACACAGAACCTCCCCTCTTCTCTCATCCACTGCTTAAGAAGTTCCTCAGAGAGGCCAAAAATCTATGACCACCCAGGAGAGCTCCAACTCCAGCCTGGGACCTTAACTTTGTATTGAAAAAGCTCACCCTTCCTCCTTTCGAGCCAACTGCCACTGCAGAGTTAAAATTCCTTTCTTGGAAAACAGCTTTACTTTTAGCAATCACTTCAGCTAGAAGGGTATCTGAATTAAAGTGGCAGTGGAGCCTTTCATCATCTTTCATGCAGACAGGGTGTCCCTCAGGACCAATCCCTCCTTTATGCCCAAAGTGGTATCCAGTGTGGCCCTTAATCAGTCCTTTCATTTGCCAACTTTCTTTCCTAATCCACAGAACAAAGGAGAACGGATACTGCACTCCTTAGACATGCACAGACAACTTAGATTTTACTTTGACAGGACTAAACCTCAAAGGAAATCTGACCAACTGCTGGTGGCATTTATTGCAGGGGCAGAGAGGAAGGCTATTTCAAAGCAAACCATTTCCAAATGGATAGGCTATTGCATTAATTTCTGCTACAAGCCCCATGGAAAACCTATCCCACAGGGGATCAGACCCCATTCAACCAGGGCTGCATCTACCTCTACAGCCTTTCTCAGAGGCATCCCTACCAGGGACATCCTAGAAGCTGCTACCTGGAGCTCTGTACATACTTTCACCAAGCATTACCATCTGTCAATTTTTTCTAATTCCAGAGCTGGCTTTGCCACTGCAGTCTTGCAGGGCCTTATAGCTGGTCCTAGTGCTATCTAAATTCCTCCTCCCATCCTTAGCTTTGGGAATCTACCCAAATGTGATGACTGCAACAGTGAAACACGAAGAACATAGTACAGCTGTGTGCACTTACCATAAATGTAGATGTTTGAGTGTATTCACTGTTGCAGTCCTGGTTACCCACCCTCCAGCCCCCTTTCTTCTTTTGGCTATACCTGTACTCTCCTTTACTATGCTCAAAAGCTTTTTGGTGTATTTGCTTTTTTGTTGGAGGTATAATGTTGGAGGTATAACCTTGTATATTTATAGATTTAATTGCTTCCCATTGGGGGGCACCTGACATCTGGGGCAAGAAAAACTGATGTAATGGTGTCGGCTGCATGTTTTATACCCCTGATGACCTGACATCATGGAAGAAGGGAGAGGAACCAACGCAGGACCCAAGACTTTGTTAATCAGGCCGACTGAGGGCTACTGCAAGCAGACAACCCAAATGTGATGACTGCAACAGTGAATACACTTGAACATCTACATTTATGGTAAGTTTACACAACTGTACTTTAAGTTAGGTAGTAAATCGATCTCAAACCAGTTCGAATAAGAGTCTACCAATACCAACTAATGCTGATTGTTCCACTCAAATATATCAGTGGCTACTGTTGACCAAGGTAGTTCAGGACCTTGACTTAGCTGAAGTGGTTCTTTTTGCAAATGCAGTTTAGTACTATTGCATACTGAACAAGAAGAAAGCACTTTATCAATGATACCACAAAAGACCAACTTCTGAATACTCGAGCAAATCCAGATACAAGCAAAAATACAAGTCCAAGGAGCAAAAAAGCTGTATCTGGAACACACGGAAGATAACAGAAAGACAATAATTCACTGTAAATTATTTATTGAAGGAATAAGTGCTTTCACAGTAAACTCCAACACCGCTTCGTCAGATAATTAAGACCATTTTGAAGTTGTACTTTTGCAATTGGAGCATCATTCTTTGTAATCTTGCTGGAGCTGAATGCATAGGCTTCTTTAAAATAGTAACTGGAGATTGATGATCATTTTCAATCTGAATAGTTTGACCATAGATATAATCATGAAACTTTGAACATCCAAATATTATTGCCAAAGGTTTTTCTCAATTTGAGCGTATTGCATTTCAGTTTGGGTTAAGAGTTTTTGATGCATATGCTACTGTTTTGTCTTCTTGAAGTACAACTGTGCCAAGACCAAATTTTGAAGCATTACAGGAAAGAGTTACTTGTTTATTAACATCATAGTATCTTAATGTAGATGGGGTGGCAATGTTCGGCTTAAGGTCTTTAAATGCTTTCTGGTGCTGTCCCAACCAATGTACATTAGCTCTCTCAAAGGTGCTGTCAACTCACTGAAGTCTGGTATAAACTTGCCTAAATAGTTGACCATACCAAGAAAATGTTGTAGAGCTTGAACATTATCTGGTGCTGGCATCTCAAGAATGTCTGCTTGTCTGGACAGGTTTGGTTGCAAGCCAGTGCTAGTAAATAAATGATCTACATATGTAACTTCTGGTAGTCTGAATCTACACTTCAGAGGATTGAGCTTTAAGTTCACTTCACGTGCTCTCTCTAGAACTCTCTTAAGGTTTCTGTCATGCTCTGCTTCACCATTTCCTCCAACCAATAAATCATCTACTATTAAAGCACAAGGATAACCTGAAAAAAATTGCTCCATTGCCCTCTGAAAGCCTTCACTTGCAGAATTTATTCCAAATGGCATCCTTAGGAATCTATATCTGCCAAACATGGTACTGAAAGTAGTCAGTAATGAGGATTTGCAATCAAGTATCACTTGCCAAAATGAACTTTTTGCATCTAAGACAGAAAAAACAGTGGCATTCAGCAGTAGGGCTGCAACTTCTTTGACTGTACTCATTGGATGATGCAGTTTCTTTAATGCTTTGTTCAACTCTCTCTTGGGTCAATACATATTTCATCTGTGCCTTTTTTGTGGGGTGCCACCATGGATGACACCCATTTATTTGGTTCTGTGACTGGACAAATTACACCTTGCTGCATCATTTTATCCAGCTGAGCTTTAACTCTATCTTACATAACTATCGGAAATGTTCTTGCTGGTCTGACCACTGTACTGACCTCTGGATCTAATTTCATATAATACACAACTGGAAGTTTGCCCATCTTGTCATTGAAAACATCAGCATACACTCAGAAAATGGCTTTAGTAAAACCGGAACTAGGAGATGTGCTTATATGATGAGCTTCTTTGGTAAAATAAAGCAGATTCATTCTCAAACTGTCTTTGAGAACCAAGAGGCCCAATAATGACTGCACAGGTCTTTGGACTACATAGAATAACAATCTGTAACAGTTCTTGGCCAAATAACATGAAAGGACTACTGAGCCTTTGGTTTGAATTTCTTCACCTCCATAAGCAACAAGCTTTGCAAAATTAGCCACATTAAGATGTTCATTAGCTGTCACTTTAGCAAAAGTATCTGCTGGCATAACATTACACTTTGAACCAGTGTCTACTTTGAGATCGGTGGATTTACCATTAATCTGGACAGTAAAAAATACTTCCTTTTTTGTCAACAAATTCAGTGTATCAACCTTTTCACCAACTACTGATACACCATCTACATAAGAAAATAGACTGCTGCAATTCTACTTGATCAGTTTGTTTTTTTTGAGTGACCTTTCTTTATAATTGTGTGAGAGGTTTACTTGATTTGCAAAACTTTTGAAAGTGATTCCATTTTTACACTTCTGGCATTGCTGATCAAATGCTGAGCATCTCTCTCTTTTAGACTCATGATTGGCACCACAGTTGCGACAATAAAGCTGGATTTCGGTTTTGCTGACTCATGCTTGTACTGCACTGAGCATGCTCCTTTCTTAGAACTTGATAGAAAACGACATGGTTTCCCTGGTGAACCAGCAGGGGCTGTGGCTGTCATGTGCTGTTTCTGCTTGCCATGTGTTGCATGGTATCTACATTTGCTCTGGAGCCTGCTGAAACCATACTTATCACTTGAAAGCATACCTGTGTGCCTTTCTGTAACTTCATGGATGTGACAGATCTCTATAGCTTTGTTCAAGGTTAAATCACTGTCATGAAGCAAAGTCTTTCTCACAGCAGCACTATTAATACCACACACACACAAGCCTATCCTTTATCAACTCATCTTTTAAATCAACAAACCGACACATTTTAGCTTTGTTCATCATGTCAGTTATATAAGCTGCAAAAGTTTTCACTGGTTTCTGATCTCTTGTGTAAAACAAATGCCTTTCTAATGTAATGTTTGTCTGGGGGTTACACATTTCCCTGAATTTGCACTTCAGACAGTCGGGGTCTTCCCTTGATTCAGCCTGTAGAACAATATGATGGTTTTCACCTCCTCCTTCATATACTGCTGGTGCATACACAAATGAACACGGTCTTTCAATGGCCTTTGACCTAGCCAGGTTTAGCAAAACGAATGCCCTAGTGTGTGCATCTTTGTTAGAATAAGCTGCTTGTATAAAAATATCATACTCTTTCTCAAATATTCTCCAATTCTCTGCAATATTCTGATCAAATACTAGTGGTGAAGGGTTTCAAAATCCATCTGCCATATTAACACATACCAGTGAAGGGTTTTGAAAATATACACAAACATATACACATATACATATGCCAGAAATTTATGCCAGTACTTGTAACTATACCCAATAGCACAACAAACCTCTGAATAATTGAACTTTGCGAAATAAGTCTCTCGGGCACTGCAATACTCTTGAAATCGCTGTACTATAAGAAATCACCCTTAGCATAAGAAACATCTCAAAAAACTGCTCTGTGCGAATAAAATGGGCAGAAGAAGCTCAGAATAAAAACATTTTAAACAACTGCACTTTGTGAATAAACAGTACACAACACACTGAAATGTCCCCAAAATGGCAGTACTTTGCTAAATAACTCTTTACAGTACAAGAAAAACTATGTAACGGTGGCACTTTACAAATAGACACACCCAACACAAGAAACTTTTCAAAATGGCTGTATTTCGACTGCACTTTGCACACAAACGCTTCAGTATAAATGCACAGTAATAAGCACACACTGTAAGCACTTTTACACACACTGAGATACTTTGAATAACTCTAGTTATGCCCTGAATACAATACAAAATAGTAGTTATGCCAAAAAACATGCAGTTGCCTTGCTTTATTTACACTTAATGTGCCCTTTTTGACCTTATTATATTCGTTTTGCTCATTTAATCTCGTTTATGCCCATTGTACTTTTCTTGTGCTTGTTTTACTCTAAACATGCCCGTTTTGCTTTAAATGTACTCGTTTTGCTATTCCGATGTAAATTCTGACCATTTATGTGCTTTTCTGACAATCATTTTATCAAATATCTTAATCTTAAATATTTTGTTTAATCATTAAATCTTTTGTGCCTCTCGCTTGTTTAATAATGTGGTTTGTGCCCTTGTAATGCTATGTTTTATGTTTTTTATAAAATAAACTGTTCGTACAAGTTTTCGTTACCGTTTCTTTTCTGGTTCTTTTTCTTGCTCGTTTCTTTTAGTTTACCTTCATTGTTATCACTGCACCTCGTAGCTCTGAATATCAGTCTTTGGAATCCCGGTTCTGACACCATGTCACTTGTCTAGTCAGGATACACTAGATGAGACTTTTGGGTTCTGTTCAAGCAGCTTTATTATGTACAAATACATCAGGATTGAGGCTTAATAACTTTAACTTAGATACACTTATAAACAAACTAGCTATTACACTCATACATGCTCACTGTCTGGCTGCACTCTCAAAATGGCACTGAAGCTAGAATGTGAGAACTATTTATATGCACGTTCAGTCGTTCAAATGCAAGATATGGTAGTACCTGTGGCTTGCACTGTTTTTTTTTCTCACAGTGGTTAAATGGATTGTTTGCTGCACTTCTCAATGACATCTTCAGTAGTTGTTGTAAACTAATGAAAGCCAAAAGAATAAGAAGCTAAAACTATGTGCAGGTACATTAGGAAGAAAAAAAGCATGGGGCCATACTCACCCCACCATTGTACCACTGTGTATAAGGATAAGGTGGAGATGATCAGGAGGACAAGGTAATCCTAATCAGAGTTAGAGTAGCTGTGAAGACATTATCGTTGCAGGGTGGGCTAGGTTGGCATTGGTAAGGATTCAGCTTGTAGGGTATCTAATGAGGAATGAGGAGGCCAAAAATTTGGTGTGACAGTTGCTGTGGCTGGGTGAAACTCCAGATATGGTATACTTTTAAAACTTGTGTTGTCAATGAAACAACAGTTAGTTTTATTATACTGACAGTGCTTGGTTTTCCAGTTTGATTGTGTTCTATGTAGAGCTTCTCATATACCTCTCAACTGTTCAGATTTCTGACTCATATTTTTGGTCTGTTCTGTTCCTCATACAATCTGTGGTTTTCTGGATTTGTGTGGCAAATCAGTGAGGATTGAATTCACTAAATAATGAAAGGCATTTGAGTTTCAAACTTCATATCCTTCAGAAAAATGCATGATAACAGCAGAAGAAGCACATCAGTGTCAAAGAGATGAGAGCTCTTCTGTTGGTGCTTCAGGTCTTTTGTCCTCCCTTCTGTCCAGGGCCTCTCAAGGTTTTTACAGAAAGTACCACAGTACTGTGGTTTATTAACAAACAGGGAGGAACATGATCTTATCTTCTTTACTGGTTGGCACTTATGCTGTCAAGTATGAAGTGACTTTTCAGGCAGTTTATATCCCTTCTGGTCAAAATGCTGTGGCAGACACTCTGAGCAGGTCCTTAACTCAGTCCCATGAATGGATGCTTCGCAGGGACATGTTTCTGAACATTATCCACCAGAGGGGGTACTACTCAAGCAGATATTTTTGCCTCCCCTCTGAACAAACAACTTCCTCTATTTTGTGCCAGAGTCTCAGAAACTCTGGTATGGAAGGTGGACGTCCTCTCATTTTCTTGGAAGGAGATGTTTCTTTATGCATTCCCTCCCTTTCTGAAAGTCCAGTTCAAAATTCAACAGGATGCTCACAAAATCTTGTTGGTGACTCCCTTTTGACTGCGACACCACTGTTTCCCTCTACTTCTGCATCTAGCCACAGGCAGTCATCACAAGTTACCTCACAGGGTGGATCTAATCACACAAGAAAAGGGATCTCTCATCCATCACCACCTGTCCACTCTTGAACTGAACTGTGGGTGATAAGATTTTGAATCCTCGTTGACACCTGTTTTCAGAGGACATGCTACAAGTCCTTCAGGAGGCCAGGAAACCTACTACTAGGAAATACTACTAATCCAAATGGAAGAGGTTTTCTATTTGGTGTCTCTCTTGCAACTTGGACCCACTTACTGTTGATGTTCCTTTGGCTCTATCTTATTTGTGTGAGTTGCTCAATGCTGATTTGGACTATTCATCTATTAAGGCCCACTTATCAGCTGTCTCTGCTTATTTATCCTTTTCTCCTCCTCTAGCTTCTAGATTTGAAGTGAAACAATTTCTTAAAGGCATCCTTAATATTCGACCTCTTAGGAAGCCTGTTCCTCCTCCCTGGGATCTTATCTTATTTTGGAGAAGTTAACTCAGCCTCTTTGCATCATTGTTCCTGGAAGGCTGTTCTTTTGTTAGCTCTTGCTTCTGCTAGATGGATATCTGAGTCGCAGGCCCTTATGTCTTGTCCTCCTTTGTTGATCTTTCATGAGGATAGTGTGTCCTTGCATACTAACCCTTCCTTTATGCCTAAGGTGATTAATGAGCTTTCACTTAACCAGTCTATTAATCTGCCTATTTTTTTTTCCTCTCCATAAGATGACAGTGAGGGGGCGATGCATACATTGGACGTGCATAGGCAACACAGGGTTTATTTAGATAAGACTAAGGCTATTAAAATATCTGATTAATTTGTTTCTTTTCATCCTAGATCTTTGGGGCTTGCTGTATCCAAGCAAACTTTTTCTTCTTGGATTTCTAAGGCTATTTCCTTTTGTTACACTTTTCACAGCAAAAGCCTTCCTTCTTCAGTTAGGGCTCATTCTACTATAGCTGTGGTTTCTTCTGGTGTTTTTTCAAGGGCTTAGATACTAACTGTAGTCTTGAGACAGCTACTTGGACTTCTGCGCATACCATTACCAAGCACTACAAGTTAGATGGTATCTCTAGAACTAGGGCTGGTTTTGCTAGTGCTATTCTTCATGGCTTTTTAGGGTAATCTTCTGCTCCTTCCCCTCCCCAGTTTCCTCTTGAATTTTGATACTCTCCCATATGGTAAAGAATACTGCAGCAGTGAAGGTAAGGACATAGCACACTTGCATAAAATCTTTCCATAACAGTAGATGTCCTTGCCTTCACTGCTGCAGTATTCCCTCCCTCCCTCCATCCCGAGTCTGTTGCCTTCTTGGATGTACAGATTACCTTTTGGGTTCCTTGGACTGGTGTTCCAACTATGGCAATCAGTTCTATTTATGGTAGGCCTAAATGTCACCTTTATGCCCTGTACTATGCTAGGAGCATTTAGGTGACATTTGGCGTACCTTTTAAATAAGCAGGAAGTAGTCTTTTGTAGACTGGCTAGATGTTCTGGCTTCCACGGCAGGGAATCCCATGTGGTAAAGAATACTGTAGCAATGAAGGCAAGGACAGATTTTACATAACATTACTATCTTATATTCTAACAAAGTTCTAAGTTTATGGAGAACAATTGTTAAAATGTATCCCTATTTATTGGGGCTTTGTCCCCGCATTATTTTTGGCTTTGTCCACAACGGTGCTGGAACTGTAGAGAGAGTTGGGAGTGAGGGCCTCCTTCCCCACTTTGCACCACGATGACTGTCTGCCTCCTGGCTTGTTGTGGGGAAAAAATAAAGTAATTTTCAGCTTTCATGGCTAAGCAGTTCACCTTGTGGTAAAAAAAAGAAAAGAAAGAAACTTCTGCATTCACAGTTGGGCAGCTTTCCCACTGTACTTTATTTATTACTTATTATTTTATTTACATTTGTTTACCGGTAAATTCCGACTGGACACAGGTCCTTTTTCAGCAGATGCCCAGAGAGAAAAGCTCCACATCATGTACATGATAAATAGAGATACAAAGTTGCAGCAATAGTAAACAACATTACAGGTTGTTTGCGTTAATACAATAACAAGATATTGATTATCAACAGTATATACAGTAAATGTTGCAAGTTAAGATAATTTCTTGTCGTTTATAATGTTAGTAACAAAGCTGTCAGACAAGATTATAAAGTATATAAAGATAACTAGCCTAATTCTGACTGTGGTTAGTAGTGGCGGTAGTATAGTTGGGTTAAGAGTCTAGGTGGGGGACGGAGGTAAGGGTGGAGGTGTTAGTCTGGATTAGAACAATTAGAACAAGGACAAAGCCAGTGCAAATTTAGGTGGAATTTGAGAACAGTCTTGAAAAGGCTGCAGGAAGGTAGAGTAGTTATAGGGGGTGGAAGATTTTTCCAAAGTTTAGATATGGTACATGAAAATATGGCTTCTCCTGCTGAGTTTTTGGGTTTGATAACAGTGAGTTGATTTTTGTTGCTTGATCTTAGGGGCCTAGTGGAGTGATAGGGTTGGAGAAGGGTTTGAAGGGAAGGGATGTTAAGGGGGTGATAAGTTTATGAGCAAGGGTGAGTAGATTAAAGTGAAGGAGTTGTGGGAGTTCTAGCCAGTTTAGTTCTTTAAGGGAGATACAATGATGGCTGCAGTAGGACGTTCCAGTGGCAAATTTAGCAAATTTGTTGTAACAAGCATACAATGCCTGTGTAGGTCTGTCTGTCTAAAGTTGGTATGTATGGGGGGGATGCATAGAGTAGGGTGGAGATTAGCTGGGAATTGGCTATGGAGATTCTAGCCACCTTGGTTAGGAATTGGCGGTTTCAATATAATGCACCAAGTTTCTTCTGAACTTTTTCTGTGCTGTAACTGAAACCTGGTTCAAGGCTCCTGAGAGCACCCCGGCACTATTAGGTTTTACCTCATATCATGCGTTCCGGCCCCAAATCCCGGACCACACCACAAAAGGAGGGGGTGTATCCATATTCATAAAGGATACCCACACCTCCAGGTTGGTGGCAACACACGAAGCTTCGGAAACCATCCAGGTGCAACTAACCATAGGCAAAACTGCTCTACAAATTGTAGCATGTTACAGGCCACCCTCTCAAACTCAGGAACCCCACACAGCCTTCCTGAAGACACTGGAGGGTATAAATGTATCTCCAAACACCATCATATTAGGTGACTTCAACTACCCGAATATAGACTGGGAACATTACTCAAGCCCTAACTTTCTAGCCCAACGGTTCCTGGAGTTCATAAATTCAAATGCCATGGAACAGCTAGTCACTGTTCCCATGAGAGGAGAAAATATACTAGATCTCATTATCACAAACATGGGGACAAAATGCTCCACACCGGAAGTATATCCCTCATTGGTGAGATCTGATCATAAACTAATCTCACTGGAAATCCACATCCGGGCCCCACCCCAAACAAAAAGACCACAGTGAAGAACTTCTCTAAAGCAAACTTCACACTACTCAAGACTGGTGTGGTATCCTTCAAGGCCCCTGAGCCAGTGGAAACCACAACCCAAGCTGGAAGCCCTTACAAATGCCTTCTATGAACACCTCCAGGACTGCATGGATCAGGCAATCCCAAATAAAACCAAGACTCTTTCCACAAAGGGCAAACGTCCAGTCTGGTGGACCCCAGCCATTAACAAACTTTACAATAAGAGGAGAAAGCTATTACATGATAGAACAAAATCCATAAAAGGGAAGTCACCCCTGATCATTATTAGTAAAAAATACGAGCACTCATAAAATCAACTAAGGCCAATTTTGAGAGAAAATTGCCATGGATTCAAAGGACAATCATAAGGCCTTTTTCAGCTATGTTAGGAACCTGGGTGGAAACTCCCAGATATGCTCAGAATTAGTCCAAAATGATACAAAAATCACTGAACCCACAGACATTGCCAACATACTGGCAGACAGGTTCAGTGCAAACTTCACCCCCCTCTCCCCCCTAAAGGAGAGATAACTATCCCAGCGGAGTGTAGCCTCCCAGACATCTCAAATGTGCAGGTGAAAGCTGCTCTCTCTAAAGCTAAAAACACAGCATCAATGGGACCGGATGGTGTCCCCGGCTGTGTGCTACACGAGCTAAATGAGGAATTAAACCCGCACATAAGGCAGCTGTTTAATCTCAGCCTTACCACAGGATACGTGCCCAAGGAGTGGCGTACGGCAACTGTGGTCCCACTCCACAAAGGCGGTGCCTCTACGGACCCTGGTAATTACCGCCCCATAAGCTTAACAAGTCTAGTCTGCAAAGCTATGGAGAGGATCATAATGGAGCTCATAAACAAAGATATAGGGGACTTGCAGACATTGGACCCAACCCAGTTTGGCTTCCTCAAGGGCAGATCATGCCTTTTGAACTTGGTCGACTTCTTCGAAACAGTCAACAAGGCCATTGATGAGGGAAAGGCAGTCCATACAGCCTACCTTGACCTTGCAAAGGCTTTCGACACAATACCCCACTCGGGTATTGTAGAAAAACTAACCAGCTTAAATGTAAACCCATATGTCACAAGATGGGTTGCAAACTGGCTTAAGGACAGAACCCACAGGGTTAGAGTTGCTGGCGCTATGTCAGACTCCAAGCTGGTCACAAGTGGTGTCCCACAGGGCTCGGTCCTTGGCCCCCTATTGTTCGGCATCTACTTCTCAGAAGTACAGGCCAACATGGGAGGACTTTGGCTGACAAAGTTTGCAGACGACTGCAAACTGGGCGCCATAGTGGAAAGTGCATCGGACACGGATATCCTTCAGAAGGGACTCACGGAAACAGATAGCTGGTGCCAGAGCCATGGCCTGAAGTTAAACGCCAAAATATGTATAGTCATAAAATAAGGTAACCCCAAGCTACCATATAGGCGGCAATCCACTAAGCACAGAAGAGGTTATCAGGGACCTGGGGACCCAGGTTGACAGTGGCCTTTCTTTAGACACTCATGTTGCTAAAGTGGTTAGAAAGACCTTCTACATTGCCCACCTGATCATGAAGGGATTCACATCCAGATCTAGTGAGGTCATTGTTCCCCTGTACTCTTCACTTATCAGACCAATGATCGAGTACAATGCCCCATTCGGGATGTATCTCACCCGACATCTGCAGCAATTGGAGAGACCCCAAAAGTTCCTCACCAAAAGGATAAAGGGACTCCAAAATCTGTCATATGCTGCCAGATTGAAGAAACTCCAGCTCTATTCAGTCACATACCATCTGCTCAGAGGTGACATGTGCTTGACATACAAGGCCATGTCCAACCCGGAATTAATGGACATGCTCCACCTCAAAAAATCCAAATCCACCAAAACCACTAGAGCAAGCGACTTAAACCTTAGCACAGATATAAATAGGACGTGCTGGAGGGATAGATTTATCACTCAGAGACTCCCTATGCTGTGGAATAAAATCCCGGTCCATGTGAGGCAGAGCACCTCGCTGGCTCTGTTCAAGAGAAATCTTGACCTGTGGATGGGAGATCATAGGTTTACCCTGGGAATCATCTCTGTGTCACTGCTGGACAGAGGCACAACAAACTAATGGGCACAGTATTTTTTCATATAAGGGGTGGCGTAAGCCACAAAACTTTGGGCTAGGCTTATAAATGCCTTAGGGCAGATAGCCTAGTATAAACCTATGAACCTATGAACCTATTGTGAGAGATATGTGGGTGTCAAATCTAAGTTTGTTGTCTATTTCCACACCGAGTAATTCTGTGTGTTCTGATGGAGAGATGATGGTATTGTATTTGGCGAGAATGTTGAAGTGTGGGGTGTTTTGGGTGGCTTTGGAAGGTTGGAACAGGAGACGTTTTGTCTTACTTGGGTTGAGTAGGAGCTGAGCATTCAATAGCCAGCTTTCTACAGAAGATAATGATTCCTGTGTGATTTGTTGTAGTTCTGGTAGAGTGGGGGCAAAGCAGATGAGAGTAGAGTCATCTGCATACTGTATAAGAGATGCTTGTGTGGTGGCAGTATGGAGGTTGTTAGTGAAAAGTGAGAAGAGCAGAGGGCCAAGGATAGACCCTTGGAGAACTCTGAGAGTAACTGGGAGGCGAGGTGATAAGTTATCATCCCAGATTACTGATTGCTGGTGTTCCTGTAGATAGCTGTGGAACCAGTTTCAGGCTGATTGTGAGGAGAGGTTGGGGAGAGTAGAGAGTAGTAGCTCATGAGATACCATGTCAAAGGTCTTTGAGAGATTTAGAAATACGGCAGTAGAGAAGTGGCCATTGTTGTTGTGAGGAAGTATAGTATTGGTGAAGGAGAGCAGAGCGGAGGTAGTACTGTGATATGGCCTGAAACCATGTTGGGTTTTGGAGAGGAGATTATTAGCTAGGAGGTAGTTGGAGACCTGGGTGTTGATACATTTTTCAAGTATTTTGGAGAGAGGGGAGAGGATAGCAATGGTGTGGTAATTGGAGAGGTCAGTGGAGGGGGTGCCTTTGTGGAGAGGAATGATGAGGGATATTTTCCATATCAAGGGAACATAGCCTTCTGATATGGAGTGGTTGATTAGAATTGAAATTGGGTAGGCTAGTCTATCAGCTGCAATTTTCAAGTATTCAGAGGGGAGGTTGTCAGCTGCGAGTTTGGTAGGTTTAAGTTTTGACAATAGTCTTTTTATGTTGGAGGTATTTACTGAGATGAAGAAGAAAAGAGGAGTGGGGGTTTATGGTTAGGAGTTGGGGGGCTGTTGTAGGGAAGTGTTGTTTGTTTAGAGATGTTAAAGTTTCAGCAAAGTGTTTGTTGAAGTATTCAGCAATACTGCTGGAGGAGGGGTGAATGGAAGGCTGGGGGGTATCAACCTTCCCTGGGTGGAGGATAGTGTTAATAGTGGACCAAAATTGCTTAAAGTTGTGGTTGGTTGAGTTTAGGGTGGATTTATAGTAGAGGGATTTGTCTAATTTTATATGCTTTTTGGCTTTATTGCACAGTTCAAGGAAGGATTGCCTATCTGAGTTATTTTTTGTTAGTCGCCAGTGCTCCCAACCCTTATCTCTAGATTTCATTAGGGTTCTGGTGGTCTTTTGTAACTATGGGGTATGCCTGGATCTGACTTTGGCATTTCCTACAGGAGCATGGTTTTAAGGAAAGTAGTCTGCTAGGTAAGAGTGAGGGGCTTTATTGACTAGGATCCAGTCAAGTAATGTATGATTGTTAGGGTTTTTGTTGATTCGGTTAGGGGATTGGATGAGTTGAGTGAACCCATGGAGATTAAGGTGAATGGTTGGGAGATTGTTATTACATGATAGCCAGCTGATGTTAAAGTCACAGAGAATGATGGTTTCCTGGGGTAGAGATAGAGTAGCCAAACTCAGGATATTTTCTAGGGTGTAACATTTTGCCCTAGTGGGAAATAGCATCCTGTGATACTGATTGTTTTGTTTGGGTTTAGTTTGAGATTGGCATAAAGGATTTCTTCATTTTTGTGGTGAAGGGCAGATGAGTTAGGAGTTGAATATTGAGGTGGTGTTTAAATATTAATGCTAAACCACCTCCTTTTTTGGACAATCTGTATATGGCGAAGGATGTTGTATTCAGGTGGAAGTATTTCCTCACTTTTGATGTGAGTTTTGAGCCAGGTTTCAGTTAGGAAGAGAATATCTGGGGAATGTATGCTTATGCTGGCATGTAGTTCTTGGATTGTATTGCATATGCTTCTGATGTTTAGGGACATTATAAGTAGGTCTGTTTTTTTGTTGGCTAGGAGTTGAGTTTTGGGGGGAGGGGGGTTGCTTGGACTAGGGTTTGTGGTTGGGTTGGATTTGGGAGGACCAGGGTTTGGATGGATGTCTCCAGTGAGGGCTAGTTTATAGAGGGTGTTTAGGATATGTTTTTTTATACCTAGTAAATTGCTTATGGTATCATAGGGATATTTTATTTTTGAGTGTGTTAGGTGTTTGGTAATGGAGTGTGTGTATTGGGAGGATGTTTTTGGTGGCAGGGGTTGTGTAGTTATAGTGTAAAAGTTTGAGGGAGGGTGTTGAGAGAGTACAGTGAAAGTTGTTGGGGCATGTGACTGTGGAGCCTTGGTAGGATGTAATATAAGCTAGAACTACACAGGTTAGGATTGTTGTTATATTAGCTAGTAACATGATTGTGTTGGATGTAGGGGGTGAGGGTAACTAGTGGTGTAGTCTAATTGGTGGTAATTAGGGGTGGGGTTAAGGCTAAGAATAAACGTAGAGGTATTGGGGTGGGTGGTAATAGGGGGCAGGGAGTGGGCTAGAACCCCCAAGGCTAAAGATTGCAGGGTAAGTGTCTAAATAGCCAAATTGTTAGGAGTTATTAGAATCTAGTAGGGAAAAACAATCTATAGAACTAATTTCAGCTGCGTCCTTTCTGGGTATCTAGTTTGAAGCAGACAAAAAGTAGCAGTTTAAGTACCTTTTTGCCTTTATTTTACAAGTGGGCAATTCCATTGTATCTACTGGGTTAACTTTTTTCACCTTGAGCTTTATTTTGGTTTACTGATAACTAAAAAGAAAAAGTTAACTGGGGAATTTATTTACAGCTGATGGGGGTGGGAGAGCAGCTGCTGTCCCTAGCTGTGGGTAGAGCCAGTTATTTCTGCTTTAGACCAGGTACTTTCTACAGTAGCAGGCTAAGAGGGAAATGTAGCTAGACACCTACAGTAACTTATTTTCTTTTTAAAGCCCTTGAGTCCTTGTGGTTGTAGCTGATTTCTTCACTGCAGATGCGGCCAATAGCCAAGGATTCAGCAAGTGGGGGACTGAGAGAGAACCCTTTCGCACGGACAGTGGTCAAGTAACTTATACTTTTTTAAAAAATAAAGAAATAAAATAAAGAAATTAACTTCCATGTTTGGGGCTGAGCAACTGCTTGCTCTGTATTTGTAAAAAGAAGAAACTAACTTGTGTAAACTTTGCAGCTGAACAGCTGCTTGCCCTGTGTTTTCTGTTTGCTCGCATTTTAGAGGAAAAATAAACAAACTGTTCCATGCCCCAGTCTCAAAAAGATCACCTGAGAGTGACCTGCACTTCTCGCAGATGGCTGAGAGTACTCAGGGTTTTTTATTACTGATATCCTGATATACTGTAGTGTTTAACAACTCATGGATCTTAGCTGTAGACCTGTAAGGTACAGACAAAATGTAAACCAAATTTGCTCTAAATCAAACCGTACATTTATGTATAGTATTGTAAGTGGGGTACTTGGTATCAAATTTACAGACTCTTTAATTTATATAGAATACTTTAAAAATTAAAGATTGTAAGCCGCGGTGGTACAGCGGTAGCATTGTTACCTCACAGCAAGGGGTTCTCCTGTTCGATTCTCGGCTAGAGTGCCTTCTGTGTGGAGTCTGCATGTCCTCCCCGCGGTCGAGTGGCCTCCGAAAGACATGCGTGAATGGGCGTGCCTTCGCTGAAGGTTGGGCATCGGGCTGGCAACTCGGCACCATAAAAATCTACTGCCAATCATTAGTGGACCGGAGTTCCGCTGTGGCGACCCCTAACCGGGAAAAGCCGAAAAGACCAACAACTTTAAAAATTAAAGATTATGAAGGAATGGAGAGTTAAAAATTAAAGATGATGAAGGAATGGTGAGAACTGCAATGCTACTGGATATTATTGAACTATTAAGTAATACATTGCCAATACTATCTTTGTTATTAGAACCTCATAGTGACTACCCAGTTGTTAAAGACTTGAATAGCTGGGAATTAGTTGCTGTATGAAAGGGTAGCTAAAATTAGACAGGAGTAAAAAATGTGGATGTTCACTTTAAAGACTGTACTTTTGACTGTATTAATTAATGTGTATGATTATGACATTGACCGAGTGAGGTATAGAAACACATCTTCACAGAATGTTTGTATTTGATGTATTCTGATGAAGTTCAGTGTTGTACACAAAGAACAAAAGTGTTCAAGTAGGGTTGCCCTTGTGGTCGGTGTTACTGTGAGACTTGGTGGTTACAAAGGTTAACTGTGTGGATTTATGAGTTCAATATTTTTTAATGATGTGACTCTGAAAAATACATTTTTCAAGTACTGAGTGATGCTGTTAAAGCAAGGGAGTTTATGATTGTTTTTGTATGGAGGTGTCTGCATAAATAGTATTTTTTCTAACAAGAAACATCCTTATTAAATTATCACTTATGACATAGGCAGTTATACATTTATGTAAATGAAAACAAACCATGTTGACATAGTCTTACCCCGGGATTCATGAAGCTCGGTGCAAGGCCGGTGTAAGGCCTGCGCCGGCGGTGCAGTGAATAGTCGGCGTAGTAGCGCCATATGCATAGTAATGAGAGCGCGCCGCAACCACAGACACGTGCGTAGTGTACGTGAGCGAGCCCAAGTAGGATGCCTCCGGAGGCGTGGCTAAGCCGGCAGGCGATGAGCAACCTAAAGTGCTGACTGCCACGGTCCGCCCATATTAGTAATGGCAGCAGCCAGGGCCCGTGCAGAATGAAACGCACGTAGAGTATGCAACATAGTACCCGTACCAACAAAATGGAGAAGCAAACACAACCCACGAAGCCCTAAGTGTACCAGTCCAAGGAACAAAGGATACTCGTAACACCGTGTTCGTCCGCAATGCACCGCCAGTGGGCATACCCAGAGAAGGTGTACGCAGCATGTCAGCACGCCGCACCGACATAGGAGTAGCGACTAAGGTTACCACCTGTCCCACTTTGCGAGGGGCAGTCCCTCTATGGGCAGTTGTGTCCCGATAAAAAATATTAAAAACGGCAAATGTGCCAAGATTGTAGGACATAATTATATCCCGTATTTAATGTAATGGTTGCATGAAATGGTTATTTCCGTAACTAAAATACCTAAATGTCACAAGAAACAGAATAAGCAACCAAACCGCTACAACAATAATCTTTTATTTAGGCAAACAAGTGAAGTTCTATGCTATGTAGTGACCGTGGGTATGTGTCGGCCTGTAAAATCTGATGTGAGTCCCGAAAATGTCCCACCTTGGCCATTGGAAAAGGTGGCAACCCCAGTAGCGACATGGGCATGGTCACCAGGGTTACCAGCTGTCCCACTTTGCTATGGACAGTCCCTCATTGGACAGTTGTGTCCCGCCAAAAATCGAAAAATGGCAAATGACCTGAGATTTCCGGGCAAAAATATTCCCTCAATATACCTGTAATAGTAGCATAAAACATATATTTTGTATATGAAACACATACATGGCATAAGAAACCGAATAAGGAACCCAAATGCTACCAGAATAAGCGTATATTATGGCAAAAAAGTGAAGTTCTGTCAACTCCACTTGCTGTGGGTATGTGTTGTCCTGCAAAATCAGATGTTCCCACAAAAGATGTCCCACTATGGGCATTGGAAAAGGTGGCAACCATAATGGTCACAAGCAGTAGTGAGAGTACACAGCCGGGTAGCTGTGTCGACATAACAACAGGAAGGAACCAAGATACCCTAAACACAGGCAAACATGTGCATAGCAACATGTCCCACACCCAGCAACGTGTTTGTCGCATACACAGGACGGCGTATGTCTAAGCGTAATATCCAGAAGCAGAACCCATGCATGCAAATGTAATACACAATAGCCCCATTGCAGCATGTAAGTCCCACCCATGTACGCCTGTGCACCCAAACCAGCTAGCAGCCTTGTGCAGCTACACACCTACACACAATGGGCATACCTGAAATGTGGTAAGAAGTATTGTTTTAGGCAGTGCCACGCGGCCAAATATGTACCCCACATGTCACCAACCCACCTCAGGTACAGATATGGAAATGGCTGCATGCGAATGTGTCTGCAGAATGTGTACATCCCGCATGTGGTATGTACCCATCCAAACCCTATAGGTTTGCACACGCTACGGTGCACATAACTGTACACATGTGGACAAGTCTGGATGTTGAACTACCGCACCGATGATTAGCTTTGCAGACAAGTCAAACACATATAGCGGAACATGTGCCTACCAAACAGGACGTCCTAACAGGGTGCCACAGGCACAGAAGGGGAAGGTGGGACATCACATGTGGAGAGTAACGTTGATGGACGGCCAAACACCCACGGTCAAGGTAAAGGATGTAACAACATGCATATGGCCGGATGGATGTTGTTAGAAAAATATATATAGAAACACATATGAAGTGCCAGTTTAGAAGCAAAATACTATATAATGCATTGAATTGTACTGTACAATATGGCAGTAGAAATGATCATGCATGTAATTGGTGAAGCTTAGCTAAAGTGTGATCGAACTCTGACCCTGGCAGTAAACAGTTCAGCAGGCTTATGTCTCTCAGCATTAATTATCTGCTGGGTTACAGAAAAATAAATGTATGTACATGTATAACATCCTCCCTTCCACTGAGGAGGATGGCCTTGTGAGCTCTATCGAAGATAGAGTACAACTCCTTACCAGAGAGACAAAGGAACGTAGTAAGAAATGAACTGACTATTGTATCGGAACAGTCCAGGGTCCTTGAAACAGCAACAATTACAGAAGGACACTGTAATTGACCAGGTGCCTTGCAAGGCTGTGTTATTCTCATGGGAAAACATTTTAAAAGCATGACCTCAGCACCCTCATATGAATAGAATATTGCGGACCATAGTGATGGAAATGCCCTGTGACTGACCACGTCAGTAAGGTGGGCAAAATCTGATTGTAAACACTATATAAAGAAATTGCTTACTGTATAGAGTCAGACAAAACTCTCATACTTGGACTGTATAGTTTTTTGCCTGCCTGTGTACACTACTAAATCGTTGTGAACCCGAGCTTCCTGTGTTATTGACTGTCACTTAGAAAAGCCTACTGATTTCTACAGTTTGGTTTAACAACTTATTTGACATTGTGGTCCTTCTTAGCCGGAATTCCCTTGGTAAGCTACAGGTCAGAGTGCATGGGTGGTTAGACATCTGCGCAGGAGAATTTGCCTAAATGGTTCTTCTTGAGTGAAAAGACCTCCGACTGAATTGTTGTGTGTAAAGAGGCTGTCCACTGTCTGATCTGTGGCTGAAAAGCAGAAAACTGGATCCCAAGAAGAAAACGTGCAGTCATAAACAGGAGGCTCAGGTAAGGAGAGTTTGCCTCTTCGTCTCTATTGTAGATCAGGGACCAGGCTACATTGTGTTTCTGTTAACAGTTGTGATAGCAGGTCGAAGACCAATCCAAGTAGTTTTAAATCTGGACATAGATCAGGGGAACACAGAGTAGAGTAACTAGTCATTGTAGACACTACAGTGGATACAGGGAAGGAGATACCACATGGTACGAGAGAAGGGTTACGTAACAGTCGTGTAGAAGACATGGGAGATTAGTGCACTAAGAGATCGTGAGATCCGCGTTTGACGCCTGATGTGAAGTATATGCAATTGCAGAGAGCGCATAATATGAGATATTCTGCAAAATGGGGTAATAAATATGACATTGATGGTATATTAGACAAAATATCGTTAGTGAAACATTGGAATCACTGAAAATGTGACGCAGATGTTCTAGGGTAACCACCTGTCTCACTTTGCGAGGGACAGTCCCTCTTTGGCCAGTTGTGTCCTGCAAACAAACTGAACAAATGGCAAATGTCCTGATATCTTAGGACAAAAATATTTCCTATATCTTCTTTAATGGTAGCATAAAACAGTTATTTTGTATCTGAAACACCAAAATATCATAATAAACAGAATAAGCAACTCAAATGCTACAAGAATAGGTTGCTATTCTGGCAAAAAGTGAATTGCTGTCCTTTGTACTGGCCGTGGGTATGTTTTGCCCTGCAAAATCCCACGTTCCTAACACTAATGTCCCACTTTGTGCATTTGAAAAGGTGGCAACCCTAAGATGTGCAGGCTAAAAACAGCGACAATTGGGTATCCCTCAAGCACATAGGTGGATTGAGGTAGTGAACCGAAGGGAACAGAACACTAAAAATGCGAAAGCATCATCGTGAACAAAGAAGATAATAATACAGTAGTAGCGACAGCCCCTCTACCACCTCCGATACCACATCCAGGATATGAAGCGGGAGGGCAGGCTAGTCCCCCCCACGTTATCCTATGGCAACAGAGGTATCACAATGACCAAATGTAAGAGAAGCTATTGAAACCACATCCCGAACTCGTAAAATACCTAGGGACACTCAAGTAAGAAGAGAGTCAGTAGAACAGAGTGAGGATATCTGTCATTTAATTGAAGTACAGAACCCTCATGCAGGACAGGAAGGCCAGGACCCAACTCCCTTAGTGTATAGACCGTGGACACCAGAAGATATCTGGAAAGTCACAGAGGGAATTCCCCATCTACAAAGTAATCACTATTCACCATGCAATACCCCTGTATCTTCTGACAGAAAAGCAAAGGGGGAATGGCAGATGGTACAGGATTTACAAGCTGTAAATCATGTAATAATACCTAGGGTACCGATGGTGCAGACCCACACACTATATTGAATGCTATGAACCCGCCACAGAAGTATCTTACCGTGGTACATATAAGCTATGCTTCCTTTTCAATACCTATACATCCAGATAGTCCGTATTGTTTTGCATTTACATTCAGGGTAACAGATACAGCCATACCCGGCTATCGCAGGGATACTGTGAAAGTCCAATGATATTCGCACAGGAGATGGCTAGCAACATTCCGGTGTTTACTCCACCTGGGGCCAGTCAAGTTCTACTCTATGTGGATGATATCCTGCTTGCGGCCCCTACCCAGCAGCAATGTAGGGAAGATACAATAGCATTATTGAAATATTCAGCAGAACAGGGACATAAATTAAGCAAGCATAAATTGCAACTACGGAGAATACAGGTCAAGTACCTGGGATATGTGGTATCCAAGGAGGGTAGAACATTAGATGACGATAGGAAGGCAGCAATTTCACAAGCACCCAAGCCAACTACCAAGAAGGGAATGATGTCCTTCCTGGGCCGACTAACTTTTGTCGAAGCTGGTTACCAAACAATGCTTTGGAATCTGCTCTATTGTCTGCTTTAATCTTTAATACACATATGGCAGCACAAGATATACTACACTGGATTCCAGTAGCAGAAACAACTTTCTGCAGACTAAAACGATTGATAGCTTCAACATCTGTTTTAGGTCTCCCGAATAATCATAACAGATGTTTTCAGACTGTAGATTGTAAGCAGGGATATATGACGTCAGTCTTGACACAACAGCATGGAAGTAAGCAACGCCCCATAGCTTACTACTCATCGCAGTTGGACACAGTGGCATGGTCAGTGCCACATTGTGTACAGGCAGTTGTTGCAGCACCCATGTCAGTGCAGGCCTCGGCATCAATGTTATTATTCCACCCTCTCACTGTGAGAGTGTCTCATGCAGTTGCGATCATTTTGCTGCAAGAGAAAATAGCATTCCTGACCCGTGCTAGACATCTTTCTTGTTTGACCATACCCCTGAGTCAACCTCATATGGTGATTGAACGTTGTACAACATTAAACCTATCAACATCACGTCCGACACCTGTGTATGGCACACCACACAATTGCCTACAGGAAATGGAGCAAATAACTGTACACAGACAGGATATCACTGATATACCCTTAGATGATGCAGAGGTGACAGTTTATGTGTACGGATCATGTAGAAAGAGTCCTACAGGAAAGAATCAAGTAGGTTATGCAGTAGTTATTGATAATGAGATTGTAGATGCCCAACCCCTGCAGCATAACGTGTCTGCTCAAGCAGCAGAATTGATAGCTTTAACACGTGCTTGCACTCTAGCGAAAAACAGATGTGTGGACATTTATACCGATAGTCAGTATGTTGTCTCTACAGTGCATGTTTATGTGCAGCAGTGGAAGAATAGGGGAATGATAACATCCACTGGTAAACCGATCAATCATGCGCAATTGATCTTGAATGCATTAGATTCCATTCAGTTACCCACTAAAGTAGCTAATTGTAAATGTGCAGCTCATACAAAGCAACAGGATAACATTAGGAAAGGTAAGGCACGAGCTGATGCAGCTGCAAAACAAGCAGCCTCACAGTCGGAAAGTGTCTTTTTGACTGAGGAATGACAATCCTCAGACATTCTAGATGTAGAAATGTTAGAAACAATGCAAACATCAACTACAAAAGCAGAAAAGCAGACGTGGGTATGACGAGGAGCAATCCCTGAAGACGGACTGTACATATCCACAGTGAGAAAGCCAATATTAACATCTAATGTATTCAGATATGCGGCTTTGTTGAGCCATGGGTAGAGCCATGTCTCAACAGGGGGGATGGTACAGTTGGTTAACAGAATATTCCTAACATACGGAATTAGGACCACATACAAACATCATGAGCAGCGTGTCATATTTGCAGTAAACATCATGCACAGGGAGCATTTCAACCGAAGGGAGTGGGTTTCCCTACACCACCATAACCGTTCCATACTATTTGTATGGAGTTTATACAGCTGAATAAATGTGAAGGGAAGAAATACTGTTTAGTGATTATAGATATATTATCAAAATGGGTAGAAGCATTCCCAAACAGGAATCCGGATGCAGCAACAGTGGCAAAGGTCCCAGTAAAATAAAGTATCCCTAGATCTGGCATACTGTAAAGAAGCTACAGTGACAATAGAACACATTTTGTGAACCAGACAATCCAGCAACCTGGGGGATTATTTGGGATTTCCATGAATAATCATTGCATGTACAACCCACAGTCAGCATGACTGGTGGCGAGGTACAATGGGATCCCGAGAAATAAGTTGAGGAGGTTGATGGGTGACACCCAGACGAGTTGGATTTGCTGTCTACCTCTAGCATTGCCGAGCATGACAACAGTTCCAAATGTAAAGTGTTTGACCCCCTTTGAAGTAGTATTTGGAATGGCATATTATGTGCCACAGTGGAAAGCTGTCATGCCTGCAGAGCTGGAGGTCGATGGCTCATTAGCAAGTTACATGAGAGGAATGTTAACCAATAACACTGTTTTGCAGTTAAACTCTTTTACAGATAAAGAGCAAGCCGGACGCATAGCTGACTCCAGTATCCTGGGTGTGTTTCACTGTTATCCAAAAAAGTAACTTGCCGAGTCCAACGTGGGAAGGTCCGTACCAGGTACTGTTGGCAACGCCTACTGCAGTAAAGTTTGCGGAAAGGTCGTCCTGGGTTCACCTCACCTTTTTCAAACCGGTAAAGGATATCAAGTCTGATTTACATGTTGTAGCCGATATACCATAGAGACAGAATCACCCGGGCCAGAGTGTATAACAATACAAAGCAACCCCAAAGACATTTGGTTTACTGTCCTACTGATCATACACCTATTAATCATGTTTGTGGTGACTTTACATTTGCTGGGACCTTACCTGCATATAACTACACAGATACAAATAGTGATACGTGATGAACTGGCCACAGAGTGGCATCCAAACTTCAACACATACCTAGGCATGACGCGTGTGCATGTACAGACTATGAACATTTCAAATTGCTGTGTTTGTACTGCCATACCTACATCATATGGAGGACTTCCGATGTATGTTGTCCCCTTGGGGATAGATTGAGACTTGTGAATATTTACACTTTGATACAGGTTCTGTGAGATCACAGGACAAAGTGGCACTGTACTTACCTGTTACACAAAAAGGAATTGTTTGTTTTCATAAACATGATACAGTCCAAGTTGGTGGGAGTAATTGTAACATAACTGTGTCTTACAAATGTCATATAACAGCCAAAGATCACAGTACTAGTTGTAGCACCATTCATGATTTGTATTTAAGCTTCATGAGAACAACATGGAAAGATGTGCAGAAACATCCTGAATTGTATAAACAGTCCTCTGTTATAGACAGGAAAATGTTACATGCAGAGTTAACCCGCATCAGTAGTAAAGTAGAATATTGTTATTTTGTTTGTGGGAAAAAAGCATATCAATGGTTACCTGAGAATTGGTCCGGCAGTTGTTTTTTGGGTTATCTGGCTCCAGTCATATGACATACTGCACAATTGCCTCTGGGTACGAAACGAACTGTAAGAGATATAGCTCGAAGAACTGGGAACACAGTCTAGAAACCTACTAATCCAGTGGGTGAAATGGAAGCTGTTCTGAAAAATCATTCTTCTGCAAGAGATAAAAGAATATTGACTCATATGGACTTGAGTGACAGTGTTATATCCTGGGCTGGAACAATCCCAGCTTGTGGAGTAGTGAAATCAATCAGGGAACAGAGGAAGTTGTCAAAACCTCTCGGAGGAATGAGCAATGCGACTTTTCGCTCTTGAACTTGTGACAGAGGAAGTTGTCAAAACCTCTCGGAGGAATGAGCAATGCGACTTTTCGCTCTTGAACTTGTGAATGAGAACTGTTGTGTCACAAAATGTAATGGCTCACGACTGCACCCTGGCGGCGAGAAGTGGTACGTGCGCGCTTATCAAAGAAGACCGCTGTGTCTAAGTACCACAGAATAAGCACGATATCAACGCCCACCTAGAGGTAATACAGCAGGTATCAGCCATGGCGGAACCAGGCCCAAACCCACTGACGAACTATTTCCAGAAACCATTTGGTGGATGGGGTTCACTCATACTGAATATCTTGATTGCCATTTGTGTTGTTCTGCTCATATTGGGAGCATGTGTCTGTTGCGGGATACTTTGTATGAAAGTATTAGTCAGGGACTCTGTCGACGTATCTGTAACCGAGACTATGTATCAAGACCTGTACTGGTATTTGTTAATACCAAATGAAATCCTTTCTGAAATGTACAACAAATGACTTGCCTAGTTAAACATTCCAGAGAGGAAGAGGCTAGGGAATGAAATAATGTTGTATATGTTTCTGGATAGAATAGAAGCAATCAAAGGAGGGAGAATGTTCAAAAAATATATATTTAAACATATATATGACGTGCTAGTTTAGAAGCAAATAGTGTATAATGCATATTATTCTATTTTACAATATGGCAGTAGAACCTATCATGCATGTAATTGCCTGTAGTGTAGCTGCAGTGTGATCGAACCCTGACCCTGGCAGTAACCAGTGCAGCAGGCGTATGTCATTCAGCATTAGTCATCTGCTGGGTTAGAGAATAATAAATGTATGTACAGGTATATCTTTCATACTTCCACTGAGGAGGATGGCCTTGTGAGCTCTATCTAAGACAGAGTACAGCTGCTCACCAGAGAGACAAAGGAACCCAGTAGGAAATGAACTGACGACCGTATCTGAACAGGCTTGGAACCTTGACAGAGCAGAATTTACAGAAGGACATTCTAATTGACTATGTGGCTCGCAAGGCTGTGCTATTCTCATGGGAAAACATTTAATAAGCATTACCTTAGCACTGTTGTAGGAATACAATATTATGGACTATAGTGATGTAAATGCCCTGTGACTGACCACATCATTAAGGTGGGCAAAAGATGATTGTAAACACAATACTCATACAGCTGTTTCCTGTATAAAGTCAGACAAAACTCTATAGTTGTACTGCATAGTTATTTGCCTCCTGGTGCACACTATTAAAACGTTGTGAATTTGAGCTTCCTGTGTTATTGACTGTCATTTTGAAAAGACTAATGAGTGTTACAGTTTGATTTAAACAACGTAATTGACAGATGTGTATGTTCTAGCATGGGAATAGGTCAAGCCAACCCCCACAATCACCATGTGTACCACATACAAACAGCCAGTAACACGCAGTAGTAGTGCATGAAGGCATACACGACTGTGGGAATAGCACAGGACATATGGCACGTGCCAAGTGCAGATGCAGGACACAAAACCCCAGGATGGGGCTCCCTGCAAAGAGGAACATGTGCCAACCACACCTCCCACAGATGTACCGGCAATAAAAACACATGCCAAACACACAGAAACACTACCGTCCAACCCACGACTGCAACGGAGGCTGGTCAAACACCACCATGAAGCATGCACAAACAGGGACATGTGTAATTGTTGCCTTAACACCCCCCCCCATAGGCCAAAGAAGAATAGAATGGACATATGTATGTAATGTTGTGAAGGATGTGTGGTAGTCCTCAGTATCACAGTGTTGGGGACACAGATACACTGTAATCAACTGTGACGTATGTGCACTGTAGACAGCATACCTGCAAGTAATACAGAGGACAATCACGTGCCACAGAAATATACACATGAGAAAGAGGATAGGGGATAGACAAGTGTAAATGGGACAAACTATGAATATAGGTTCATAGGTCCATAGGTACAGGGTAGGCCATCGACCCAAGTTCAGCCATAACCCTACACCATAGTTAGGATTCCTTTGCCAACCTTCTGGGCCGGAGATAAAATACTTATGATATTGCTGTACCTCTGTCAAGCAGTGATAATGATGTAATCCCTGGCCTATATCTGCAATCCCCCAGCCAATGGACAACATACCCCTGAACAAGGCTAGCAAGGATCTCTGTCTCACATGTACTGTGATGTAGATCCGCAGCATTGTGAGTGTCCGGGTGACGTATGTGTCACTCAAACACATCCCATTAATGACCGTGACAAGGTTCATGTCACCTGCCCTTGTGGTTCTGAGGGATGCAGATACAGTAGGTGAAGCATAGACATGACATATGGGTTGACATGGCCTCGTATGTCAGGCACAGGTCAACACTGAACAACAGGTATGTGACCGAATGGGGCAGGGGTCCTACAAGTGGGGCAGCAATACACAAATCCATGACACCCTGCATCTGTATGACAATGAACCTATGAGGCCTTCCCAGCTGCTGTAGGTGTTGGGTCAGATACCCTCCGAATGGGGCAATGTAGTCAATCATAGGTGTAACACGTAATGAGTACAAGGAGACAATGACCTACCCTGATGTAGATGTGAATCCCTACACAAACAGGTGGGCAATGTAGAAGTCCCACCAAACCACGATAGCAACGTGTGTGTTGAACGAATGGTGACCGACAACCTCTGTCCCCTGATCCCTTGTAATCACCCCTGCGCTCAGTGGACTGCCACCCATATGCTGGACAGGGGTGACCTAGTACTCCTCGACAGGTATGATGTTGCATTACTTTGCATTTAGCTGTGGGGCATGTCCCTGACAGCAGATATGCATATCTGGGAGGCCCCTTTGAAGGATATCTGTGTCAGATGTCCGTCCCACTATGGCACCTGTTTCGCAGTCATCTACAAACAATGTTGCCCATAACACCCCTGTGTGTGCCTGTACTGTGGAAATGTAGATGTATGAGAGGAGTGGACCCAGGGAAGGGCCCCATGGGACACCGCCTGCGACAGGCAGTAGGTCTGACATGCTGCCAGCAACTATGACCGCGTGGGCTGTGTCACATAGCCAGTTTACAACCCATCCTGTGATGTACGTGTTCACATCCCAGCCAATGGGTTTATCAACGATACCTGAGGGGGGTAATGTGTTGAAGGCCTTTGCCAGGTCGAGGTAGGCTGTATGGACTGCAAGACCCCCATCAATGGCCTCGGTGACTGTCCCGAAAACGTCAACCATGCTTTAAAGGCATGAACTGCCCCTGAATAAGCCAAACCGTGTTGGATGCAAAGTATGCAGGTCCCCTATGCCTTCATCTATGAGCCGCAGTATGATCCCTCCCCATGTCTCTGCAGATAGGTCTCCTCATGGTAATGGGACAGTAATAACCAGGGTCAGTGGAGGCATTGGCCCTGTGACGTGGGACTGCAGTCGCCGTGCGACACAACCTGGGTACGTTACCTGAGGTGAGGCTACAAAGAAACAGCTGTCCTAACTGTGGGTCTAATTCCTCAATGAGATAGTGGAGTACACAGTCGGGTCACCAGCTGGTCTCATGGATGCTATGTTCACTACCCTAGAGAGAGCATGTCCCACCCGTGTGTCACAGAACATTTGGGGACCACAAACCGCTGGTTCAGACATCTCTTCATGTGGGGGGGAGGGTGTGGAGATGTCCTCACCGAACTTGTCAGCCCGTATTTTGGCAATGTGTGTATGTTGAGTAAACTCCACATCATCGTGAACCCAGTCAGAGCATATGTGTGAGTGACCTCCCAGGTGTCGAGCATAGCAAATGAAGGCTGTATGATTGTCAGCTAGGTCCATGTAGATATATCTGTGGAACGTGCCCTGGACCATGTCATGACAGCATGTAGCTCTACACATATAATGACCAAGGGTCTCATACCTCACAAGGTGTCTGCTCCGCCTTGTAGTAGCCACCTCCTCTCGTTGTACAGCTTGTGTATGGCTGGGATACACCATACTGGATGCTTGGCATTGGTACAATGAACCACAGTTGGGTAAGGGAATGCCTGATCCATGCAGTCCTGTAGGTACTGGTAGACGGCATATGTGAGTGATGCACTGGCTGCAGTACTGTCGACCACTGGCTCAGGGTCCTTAAAGGAGACCACAGTAGTGTTCAGAATTGTGAATTCTGCCTCTGAGCAGGCAATGTGTATGGTAACCGGCAACACTCACAGCAACGGATGCCAATAGCAGAAGCCATTGTCCAAATAACATAGATTAACTTCGGCATGACAATATGTATTATCATACATGTATTGACACGTGTCTGCTAATTACACTTGCAAATGGCCGGTAAGACCGGGCTAAAGTTCCCGTGATTTACCTAGTCTGGAGGTGTTGTTCTGACAATAAAGTGGCGATACTTCCCAACCGGGACCTCTGGGGATTAATTAAAGCAGTTGTTAACCTGCAACATTGGATGTACACCATTGGGTTCTGGTCTCGGAAAACATGGTTTCCGTAGCACTACACACTATGGGTAGTCAAGCAGACATCCGCGATTGGTGAATACACAGCAGCAGTCAAACCCACTGGCCACAAGGACACAGTCCGACAAGCTCTACACTTTACATATGCACAGTGGTGTCCATTGTAGGACCCAAAAATTTTCATTCATGGAATGCCTGCCAGCTTCCGTCATCACCCACGTGAACTCATTGTCATGACCACGTCACAGCTACACATATGCACCGCAAGCGTGTTCAATGTTGATGATAGCTGTCCATGAAATGCAGCAGATATGCACAGAAATACCCAGGGTACCGAGTCCATAGAAGTGCGTCCACATCACAGTCCCGCACACATGAAGGATGTGTAATGGGTAGTGTCGACTGTTGCAGTCAAGGGATCCTGGGTATGTAGAAACTGGCCTCGGTGTTGTTTTGCAGGTAATCCTTTGTCCTGCCCCGTGGGCGGGATGTGTGCGTAGCACCTGCCTTACTCCCCACTAATAATGCAAAGCATCCACCGGAGAATGCTAAATGCAGGTGTGAAATGTGTACAGCCCTATACCAGTGTCCAGTAGGCAATTCTCATGGATGGACAAGCGTACGACCAAGATGGCACCCACAACTGCAAACCCGGGGGAATTACACAGCCGCAGTAAGGCATAACACAGGAAATATACATAGGGACTACAGTTGACATTCCCCATACAAAGTTGGACCGCCATGCCAACACCGGCGTACACAGCACTCAATCTGCCAGCAACAAAATGGGGAGCACTCGCTACCATACAGCGGAACAGATGGGCGACCTGTGGAACACATACTAATGGCACACCCACAACGTCAACTAGGATATGTAAACTATGGCGTTCCCACCTATGAAGACAACATGCTTCAATGAATACATAGGGGATCAACATGTTCCGGTGGTGTTATGTTGAAAATACAGTGACGGATATATCCTACTGGGACGTCTGATGTTTATTTGAAGCAGTTGCTAACCTGCATCTTTGGATGTATACCATTTGTTCACAGTACTAAATCACCTGGTTACGTAGCACCACGTAGAATGGGTAGTCAAACAGACATCCGCGATTGGGGAACATACAGCAGCAGTGAAAAGCACTGGCCAGTTGGACACTGTCCAGCAACATCTAACTTTACATATGCACATTGGTGTCCATTGAAGGACCCAAAAATACATTCTCACAGAACCCACTCCAGCCGTGTCCGAACAACAGACGATGATATAGCCGTGACTACGGCACAGTTAGACATATGCACCACCAGCGTGTTTAAGGTTGCTGACAAGTGTCCATGAAATGCAGGACATATGAACAGAAATACCCAGATCGACGTGTCCATACATGTGCGTCCACATCCCAGTCCCGCACGCATGAAGGATGTGTAATGGGTACTGTCGAGGGTTGCAGCCATGGGATTTTGGGTATGCAGAAATGGGGCTCTGTGTTGTCTGGAAGATAATCCGTTGTCCCGCCCCGTGGGAGGGATGTGGGCGTAGTACCTGCCTTACTCCCTACTAATAATGCAAAGCATCCACCGGAGAATGCTAAATGCAGGCGTGAAATGTGTACAGCCCTATACCAGTGTCCAGTAGGCAATTCACATGGATGGACAAGCGTATGAACAAGATGGCACCCATAACTGCAAACCCGGTGGAATTACACTGCCGCAGTAAGGCATTACACAGGTAATACACATAGGGACTACACTTGACATTCCCCATACAAATAACACAGAGAACCAGATGAGAAAGTCCAAAGCAAAAATGAGTTACTGTAGAAATGGTCGGTGACCACTCAGAGCCCATCAGGAATTAAATGCAGTCATCATAGTTTATTGAAGCGCTTTTCGTCTGCTTCATAAGCAGACTTCTTCAGAATACATACAATGCAGTTCAACCTACTACATTTAAAACCCGTAATTGGGCAGTAAATAAGATGTGCTAAGTATTAATTAAATGCCTTAAAGGCGAACAAGCTAAAATCTCTACTCGGGTTACAGATTGCACACAGTGAGTAAATCAGACATTGCTTCAAAATTTATATTCTTCAGCGAAAATAAAAATATATGTATAAATATGAAAGACGAACCAACATAATGTTTTCCAAGTGTCTGAGTGTATAAGTTACATATATATGTTCTAGGGATTGTGCCAATATATTAAAAGAACTAGAGACACCTAGTAATATAAATGAACCGTAATATATAGAGATAAACACTATGATTATGACTAATGTAAAATATATCAATGGAATGTAAAGATTCAAAATGTGGTAAAGTAAATATTCATTTAGAAGGTTAGTTGAATAAAGCAATTCAGACATCCTTGTCAAAATACTAAAACAAGGCCAGCCAGGTGCTCTGCCTCACATGTACTGGGATGTTGTTCCACAGCATAGTGAGTGTCTGGGTGATGAATCTGTCCCACCAGCATGTTCTATTAATGACAGTGTGAAGGTGTACGTCACCTGCCCTTGTGGTTCTGAGGGATCTAGATTCTTTAGGTGAAGCATAGTCATCAAATCCGGGTTCGACCTGGCCTTGGATGCCAGGCACAGGTCACCTCTGGGCAAGTGGTATGCGACGGAATAGAGATGGAACCCTTTCAGTCGGTCAGCATAACACATATTCCTGAGACCCTGCATCCGTTTGTGGATGAACTGTCGGGGCCTTTCCAGCTGCTGCAGGTGTCGGGTCAGATACATTCTGAACGGGGCATTGTACTCAATCATAGGTCTAATGAGTGATGAGTACAAGGGGACAATGACCTCCCCTGATCTAGATGTGAATCCCTTCATGATCAGGTGGGCAATGTAGAAGGTCCACCTAACTACGTTAGCAACGTGTGTGTCGAACAAACGGTTACCGACAACACGGGTCCCCAGATCCCTGGTAACTCCCTCTGTGCTCAGTGGATTGCCACCTATATGGTAGCTAGGGGTAACCTTGTTCTTCCCGAAGGGTATGACTATGCATTTCCCGGCATTTAGCTGTAGGCCATGTCTCTGGCACCAGTTATCCATAGCTGTGAGGCCCTTCTGAAGGATATCTGTGTCAGATGTGTGTCTGACTATGGCACCCGGTTTGCAGTCATCTACAAACATTGTCAGCCATAACCCCCCTGTGTTTGCTTGTACTTTGGAAATGTAGATGCGGAAAAATAGTGGACCCAGGACTGAGCCCCATGGGACAACACCTGTGACCGGCTGTGAGTATGACATGGCGCCAGCAACTATGACCGTGTGGGTTCTGTCACTTAGCCAGTTTGCAACCCATCTGGCGAAGTATGTATTTACATTCAAGCTGACGGGTTTATCAATGATACTTGAGGGGGGTATTGTGTTGAAGGCCTTTGCCAGGTCGAGGTAGGCTGTATGGACTGCTTTGCCCTCATCAATGGCCTTGGTAACTGATCCTATAAAGTCAGACACGTTTAAAAGGCATGATCTGCATTTGACCAAGCCAAACTGCGTTGGATCCAAAGTATGCAAGTCCCCTATGTCATTATGTATGACTTCCATCATGATCCTTTTTCATGGCTTTGCAGATAAGGCATGTCAAGCTAATGGGATGGTAATTACCAGGGTCAGTGGATGCACCATCCTTGTGAAGTGGGACTACAGTCGCCTTGTGCCACTACTTGGGTACGTATCCTGAGGTGAGGCTAAGATTAAACAGCTGTCCTAACTGTGGGTTTAATTCCCCATTGAGTTCATGGAGTACACAGCTGGGACACCATCTGGTCCCATGGATGCTGTGTTTACTGCCTTGGAGAGAGCATTTCCCACCTGTGTGTTACAGAAGTTCCAGGATCTACAATCCTCTGGTATAGATATCTCTCCATGTGGGTGTGAGGGGGGGGAGAAGTTAGCACCGAACCTGCCAGCCAGTATGTTGGCAATGTGTGTAGGTTCAGTCATCCTCACATCATTCTGAACCCAGTGTGAGCATATCTGGGAGTGTCCTCCCAGGTGTCCAACATAGCTAAAGAAGGCCTTATGATTGTCTGTCGAGTCCTTGTTGATATCTCTGTTGAATTTCCCCTGGATGATTTCCTGACAGCTTGTAGTTCTTCACATACAATGAGCAAGGGTGTCTTACCTTACAAGTATTCCGCTCTATCTTGTAGTAGCTACCTCCTGTCGTTCTAGAGCTTGTTCATGGCTGGGGTCCACCAGACTGGATTCTTGGCCTTGGTACAAAGAGTCTCAGTTTTGTATGGGATTGCCTGATCCATGCAGTCCTGTAGGTGCTGGTGGAAGGCATATGTACGTGATTCAGCGGTTTGAGTAATGTTTACCACTGGCTCAGGGGCCTCAAAGGAGACCACAGTAGTGTTCAGACGTGTGAATTCGGCTTTTGAGAAAGGCATATGTATGGTAACCGGCACCACCCACAGCACTGCATGCCAATAGTAGAAGCTATTGTAGGTTGTCCAAACACAGGTGTCCGTACACATGGAACATCATAGCAATAAACCACGGCTGGATGTGGGTAATGCTAGATATACTCACGGCAGACGTGGTGCGTTCCCGAGTCCGACGCCCGAGGGACCACACACATATGCGGCCTTAGGCATAGGCCAACTAGGCAGCTGCCTAGGGCGCCGCTGTACTTGGGGCACCTTTCAAGCCTTTATTTTGTGTAGGTAGACCAGGACGGGGGTAGCGGGTGATGTGGCGGTAGCATCATGGAGTACTTCTGCCTAGGGCACCACGTGACCGAAGGCCACTCTTGCTGTGGGTAAATACAGCAGTACCCACTCCCAGACGCGGGTCATTGCTAGTATGACATATCATCTATGGCAAGAAACCATATATTCCCCAGACATAATGGCACAGCATAATGCCTGTCCGCCGCCCAAACGCAGACATACGCCACCCGCGGCGGTGCGGACGTACTGCGCGAGATGTCCATTACCAATGTCGACACTGTCTCGCTCTGTGAAACAAAGTCAACATAGCGATTCAATACTAAACAGTGACGGAGAGGCCGATGTCCCCATTGCTGAGCTGTCCAACCTGTTCCGCCATGTTAAATGTGTGTAGCAGAGCGGGACTGGCCGAAACTAAGCAACGGACATGTCCGTGGCTCAGTGAAAGCCATCACGCAATGTTAAACCCATGTAATATGGTGAGACAGGTCATGAATACCGAGGGTTAGTAATGGAAATAGATCCGTTCGACTATAACAAGATCTACAACGGGTACGCCGGCCAATCAGCGCACACGGTTAGGAATTATGGGGGGGGGGCATGGTATCATAGACACGGACAAACCGTGCCCATGTGACTCATCTAACATTCGTACACGGTCAGGGCAGTTCTGTACACTGGGCGGACAAGACCAAACCCAAAGCACCACAGGAACACCCTGACATTCGAAGGCCTGTATGCGTTGGGGATATAAGCCCCTGTGATCTGAACATCCCTGCGGTCACGACATATGCATCCTGGGCCATGAACGGGAGGGAATAAGGAATGTTTAACATGTAGTACCGCACCTTTCCCAGCAGGTGAATGGATGCCAGTGACGTGCGTGAGTGCGGGGGGGGTGGGGGGATATGTAAATGTAGCTAAGTACCATGGGTATGCATATTTATGACACCGAACAGCTAACGTGTAGTGGTCACAGTAACCGGCAAACGTGAATGCAGTCCCGTTTGAATTACGACTATGGAACATATAAATGTGAACGTGTAATGCGTCCATGCTGCAAAGACTGTTACATGTATAAAGGTGTACGTGCGTTCCGCACACGTCCGTCAACCGGATCAGAGATATGTTACCGGAATAGTCACAACTAACACAGACCACGTAACCACACAGGCCCAGTAAACATATGGAGACAGAATACGGATATGCATGTGCGCCTGCGCGTAACCCACAATTAGGAAATGCAAGTGCGCGTGTGCGTGTGATCCCCTCGAAGCAGGGCAGGTTAAGGATGTGTCCTCCACGTCAACCAGACAGGTCTCATAAATGTCAGCCTCTGAAAGTATGGAATCGGGCAATGCCATGTAAAGTACCGTTAGACATAGTGAGACACACGCTATGTGATGAGACAAACATAGAATGTGGATAGAATGACGTATGTGTTAGTAGTATGGATTGATGACGGTTATGCATCAGTAACCCGACCCACTTGTCAGAAGGTGCCCCCATACGAATTGCGTCCAGTTGGCTCACACTTGTTGACCGGGCTACGCTAGCTGGATATATGTCCAGTGTCAGCAGAGGCCCGTGGAGAAATGCTCCACACACAATCATAGCACAACATACCAAAGTACTCATATATGTAACCAAAAATGAACAACAATAGAAAGTGTCCTGAAAGGACTGGTTACACACAGATCCCAGACGACAGACAGATATATGGCCAGTGGAAGCACGTCACACTTATGGGATCAGGTCCCTAAAGAAGCAAGAAGGTCACACATGACACGCCAGCGAATTGCCAGATAGACACTGGTCAATGTAACACACAGCAAGATTAAGGGCAAACCAGCCATACACCATGCCAGAACCTGTGCAGCGGAAAGGTATGGCATGGTCATTGATGTGTGTACACAGGTAATCCACAGACAGTAACAAAGAAAGGTATGAAATGAGGGATTCACATGTATACATCTACACACAGCAGTCCGACGGCCCGTATATATGACGCATGGACATAGATTTGTCACCGGAAAGAAGATGTAAACAACTACAGTTCATTCCATTTCATATTGATATAGTTATGATACAGTCATATTCACACGTAACATTGTGACTCTCATTTACATTCATATATTTACAAATTATGCTTCAATTGTACTTATTGATTCCATGCTTTGGAATCGTAATGCAACAGTTATACACATTGATATTTCATATCATGATCAACACACTACATTCTAAGGTCTACTCACAACAATTATCAACTATGTGTCAATATCCTGATTGTATTGACCAATATTGTAGTTATATAAACACATTGTTGTTGTATTATTGTTTCCATTAAGTAATGTATGCAGCACTGATTTGTATATGTCACGTTATCATCAAGACATGGAGCACTGTCCACTTAACTATGAGCAGGTTTATTGATTAATTGACTTTAAACTGACTCTGAAGGAAGTGTATAAGGGACGACTATGTAATGTATTTCGTACTCCGACGATGCCCCATGTTAGTGGGTGAAAGAGCTTAGTATGTTTTGACTGTGGAGTGTATCGTTTCTGTCATTGTCCGTTTTGGCCTGATATATGTTCAATGATGTCTTTTATGAAGATGACCAGGACTAAAGGTTTGCTGTATTTACGCTTACTGGCACATGGATATAGATAGGCCAAGTAATACATAATATGGGTAGTCAAACAGACATCCGCGATTGGGGAACATACAGCAGCAGTCAAAACCACTGGCCAGATGGTGACAGTTCAACACGTTCTACACTTTACATATGCACATCGGTGTCCATTGTAGGACTCCAAAAATTTACCCATTTGAGACATGAAACAGCTGCGATCGACCCATACGGTGTACAGCCGTGACTAAGGCACAGCTATACATATGCACCACCAGCATGTTCAAGGTTGATGACAACTGTCCATGAAATGCAGGACATATGAACAGAAATCCCCAGATTGTCGTATCCATATAAGTGTGTCCACATCCCAGTCCCGCACACATGAAGGATGTGTAATGGGTACCGTGGAGGGTTGCAGCCATGGGATCCTGGGTATGCAAAATTGGGGCTCGGTGTTGTTTGGCAGATAATCCGTTGTCCCGCCCCGTGGGAGGGATGTGGGTATAGCCCGTGCCTTACTCCTCACCAATGATGCAAAGCATCCACCAGATAATGCTAAAAGCAGGTGTGAAATGTGTACAGCCCTATATTACTGTCCAGTAGGCAATTCCTATGGATGGACAGGTATACGACCAAGATGGCACCCATAACTGGAAACCTGGTGGAATTACACAGCTGCAGTAAGGCATAACACAGGAAATACAGATAGGGAGTACAGTAGACACTCCCCATACAAAGTCAGACCGGCGTGCGAATACCGGCGTACACAGCACTCGATCTGCCAGCAACAGAATGGGGAGCACTCACTACCATACAGCGGAACAGATGGGTGACCTGTGGAACACATACTAATGGCACACTAACAACGTCAAGTAGGATATGTAAGCTATGGCGTTCCCACCTATAAAGAAGACATGCTTCAATGAATACATAGGGGATCAACATGTTCCGGTGGTGTTATGTTGACAGTACAGTGACGGGTATGTCCTATTGGGACGTCTGAGATTTATGTAAACCAGTTGCTAACCTGCATCTTGGGATATACATCAGTTATTTACAGTTCTAACACACCTGGTTTACGTAGCACCACGTAGAATGGGTAGTCAAACAGACATCCGCGATTGGCGAACATACAGCAGTGGTCGAAACCACTGGCCAGTTGGACACAATCCAGCAACATCTACCTTTACATTTGCACATATGTGTCCATTGTAGGACCCAAAAATACATTCTAACAGAACTCCGACCAGCCGTTTCCGACCACCAGATGATGCGATAGCCGTGACTATGGCACAGTTAGACATATGCACCGCCAGCGTGATTAAGGTTGATGACAGGTATCCATGAAATGTAGGACATATGAACAGAAATCCACAGATCGCCGTGTCCATACATGTGCGTCCACATCCCAGTCCCGCACACATGATGGATGTGTAATGGGTACTATCGATAGGTGCAGCAATGGGATCTTGGGTATGCAGAAATGGGGATCGGTGTTGTTTGGCAGGTAATTCATTGTTCCGCCCCGTGGGAGGGGTGTGGGTGTAGCACATGACCTACTCCCCACTAATGTTGCAAAGCATCCACCAGATAATGCTAAATGCAAGTGTGGAATGTGTACAGGACATAACAGTGCCCAGTAGGCAATCCCCATGGATGGATATGCCTACGACCACGATTGCACACATACCTGCAAGCCTGGTGGAATCACACAGGTGCAGTAAGGCATAACACAGGAAATGCAGATGGAAACTACAGTAGACACCCCCCATTGAAATCCAGACGGCCGTGCAAATACCGGCGTACACAGCACTCAATCTGCCAGCAACGACATGGGGATCACTCGCTGCCATACTGCGGAACACATGGGCGACCAGTGGAACACATACCAATGGCACACCAACAACGTCAACTCGGACGGTCATAGGATGTTGAAACACTGGCGTTCCCGCTTATAAAGAACATCCGTCAATGAATCAATCGTGTCCACATGGTCTGGCTGTGTCATATTGACAATACAGTGGCGTATATGTCCTACTGGGCTGTCTGAGGATTACTTGAAGCAGTTGCCAACCTGCAGCAGTACAGCAATACCATTTGGGTTAATCGTAGTAGAACATGGGTTTCATAGCACAACATAATATGTGTAGTCAAACAGACATCCGCGAATGGGGAATATACAGCAGCGGTCACAATCACTGGCCACATGGACACAGTCCAACATGTTCTACATTTTACATATGCACATTTGTGTCCATTGTAGGACCCAAAAATTTATCCGTATGCTATGTCAACTGGCCGCGATCGGGAGACCCAGATGATGTGACCGGCGTGACTACGGCACAGCTACATATATGCACCACCAGCGTGTTCAAGGTTGATGACAACTGTCCATGAAATGCAGGACATATGCACAGGTATCCCAGATAGTCCAGTCCATAGATGTGTGTCCACATCCCATTCCTGCACACATGGAGGATGTGCAATGGGTACTGTCGGGGGTTGCAGCCATGGGATCGTGGGTATGCAGAAATGGGTGTCGGACTTGATTGGCAGAAGATCCGTTGTCCCGCCCCATGTGCGGTGTGTGGGTATGGCATATGCCTTACTCCGCACTGATAATGCAAATCATCTACCTGAGAATGCTAAATGCATCTGTGACGTGTACAGCCCTACACCAGTGTCCATGAGGCAGTTCCCATGGATGGACAAACGTACGGCCAAGATGGCACCCATAACTGCACACCTGGCGGAATCCCACAGCTGTAGTAAGGCAGAACACAGGGAACACATTTAGGGAGTACAGCAGACACTCCACATAGAATGTCAGGCCGCCATGTGAATACCGGCGTACACAGCTCTCAACCTGCCAGCAAGTGAATGGGGATCACTCGCTTGCATACCGCGGAACAAATGTGTGACCTGCGGAACACATACTGATGGCACACCCACAACGTGAACTAGGAAGGTTATAGGATGGTTAAGCTATGGCGTACCCACATATAAAGAACATCCTTCAATGAATTAATAGGATCTACATGTTTCGTTCGTGTAAAGTTGACAGTACAGAGGCGGGAGTGTCCCAATGGGATATCTGCAGATTGGTGAAAGCAATTGTTAGCTTGCAACATTGGAATTACACCACTTGGGTACAGTGGCGGATAACCCGGTTTACGTAGCACTACATAATATGGGTACTCAAACAGACATCCGTGATTGCTGAACATACGGCAGCAGTCAGACCCACTGGCCAGATGGACACAGTACAATACGTTCTACACTTGACATATGCACATTGGTGTCCATTGTAGGACCCAAAAATTATCCGAATGCAATGTGAACAGGCGGCGATCTAGAGAACCAGAAGACCTGATAGCCGTGACTACGGCACAGCTACATATGTGCACCACCAGCGTTTTCAAGGTTGATGACAAGTGTCCATGACATGCAGGACATATGGATCAGATTCCCCAGGTTGCCGAGTCCATAGACGTGCGTCCACATCCCATTCACGCACACATGGAGGATGTGCAATGGGTACCGTCGAGGGTTGCAGACATGGGAACGTGGGTATGCAGAAATGGGGCTGTGTGTCGATTGGCAGATAATCCGTCGTACCGCCCCGTGGGAGGTATGTGGGTATAGCACATGCGTTACTCCACACTAATAATGCATATCATCCACCAGAGAATGCTAAATGCAGCTGTGATATGTGTACAGCCCTCTACCAGTGTCCAGTAGCCATTCCCCATGGACGGACAAACGTACGGCCAAGATGGCACCCATAACAGCAAATCTGCTGGGATCACACAGCTGTAGTAAGGCAAAACACAGGGAATACAGATAGGGACTACAGTAGAGACTCCACATACAAAGTCAGACCGCCATGCGAATACCGGCGTACACAGCACTCAATTTCCCAGCAAGTGAATGGTGATCACCGCTGCCATACCGCTGAACAAATGGGCGACCTGCGGAACACATACTAATGGCACACCAACAACGTCAAATAGAAAGGGTATAGGATGTTAAAGCTATGGCGTACACACATATAAAGAACATCCTGCAATGAATCAATAGGTTATACATGGTTTATTCGTGTTAATGTGACAATACAGAGGCGGGAATGTCCCAATGGGATATCTGCGGATTAGTGAAAGCAATTGTTAGCCTGCATCATGGGAACTACACCATTTGGGTTCAGTGGCGGAAGACATGGTTTACGTAGCACTACATAATATGGGTACTCAAACAGACATCCGTGACTGCTGGACATGCAGCGGAAGTCAAACACACTGGTCAGATGGACACAGTCCAATATGTTCTACACTTTACATATGCACACTGGTGTCCAGTGTAGGACCCAAAAATGTATCCGTACGCAATGCAACCTGCTTGGAGCGGGAGACCCAGATGAAGCGGCAGCCGTGACTACGGCTTAGCTACATATATGCACCACCAGCGTGTCCAAGGTTAATGACAACTGTCCATGAACTGCAGGTGATATGCACATGAATCCCCAGATTGTCCAGTCCATACAGGTGCGTCCACATCCCATTCCCGCACACGTGGAGGATGTGCAACGGGTACTGTCGAGGGCTGCAGCCATGGGATCGTGGGTATGCAGACATGGGTCTCGGTGTTGATTGGCAGATGATCCGTTGTCCCGCCCCGTGTGAGGGATGTGGGTATGGCACATACGTTACTCCGCACTAATTATGCAAATCACCCACCGGAGAATGCTAAATGCAGCTGTGAAATGTGTACAGCACTATACCAGTGTCCATTGGACAGTTCCCATGGATGGACAATCGTATGGCCAAGATGTCAATCATAACTGCAAACCTGGTGGAATCACACAGCTGTGGTAAGGCACAACACAGGGAATACAGATAGGGACTACAGTAGAGACTCCACATACGATGTCAGACCGCCGTGCGAATACCGGCGTACACAGCACCCAATCTGCTAGAGGGTGAATGGGGATCACTCGCTACCATACTGCGGAACACATGGCCAACCTGTGGAACACATACTAACGGCACACCAACAACGTTAAGTGGGAAAGTCATAGGATCCTGACACTATGGCGTTCACGCTTATGAAGAACATCCGTCAATGATTTAATAGGATCTACATTCTTTGGTTGTGTCCGTTTGCCGATACTGTTGCGGACATATCCTAATGGGACATTGGAGGATGACCTAAAGCTTCTCCTAGCCTGCATCATTGGATCTACACCATCCGGTTTCAGTTTAGAATACCCTGGTCAACGTAGCACTACATAATATGGGTAGCAACCACACATCCGCGATTGGGGAACATACAGCAGCGGTCAAACCCACTAGCCAGATGGACACAGTCCAACAAGGTCTACACTGTACATATGCACAATGGTGTTCATAGTAGGACCCCAGAGATTCATCCGTACGCAATGTCAACCATCCACGATCGGAGACCGAAATAACTGACAGCCGTGTCACGGTACAGCCACACATATGCACCCCCAGCGTGTTCAGGGTTGACGACAGCTGTCCACGGACTGCGGGACATATGTACAGATATTCCCATATTGTAGAGCCCATAGAGGTGCGTCCACATCCCATTCCCGCACACATGCAGGATGTGTAATGGGTACCGTCGAGGGCTGCATCCATGGGATCCTGGGTATGCAGTAACGAGGCTCGGTGTTGTTTGGCAGATAATACGTTGTCCCGCACCATGGGAGGGATGTGGGAGTAGCACGTGCCTTACTCCCCACTGATAGTGCAAAGCATCCACCGTCTAATGCGAAATGCAGGTGTGAAATGTGTACTGCTCCATACCAGTGTCCAGTAGACAATCGCGAGGGATGGACAAGCGTAGGACCGAGATGGCACCCATAACCGTGAACTTGGTGTAACCACACAGCTGCAGTGAGGCATAACACAGGTAATACAGATGGGGAAACCAGTAAACACTCCCCATACAAAGCCAGACCGCTGTGCCAATACCGGCGTACACAGCTGTCAGTATGCCAGCACCGGAATGGGGATCACACGCTCCCGTACCGCGGGAGAAATGGGTGACCTGTGGAACACATACCAATGGCACAATATCAACGCCAGCTAGGAAAGCCATACGATGGTGAAACTATGGCGTCCCCAACAATGAAGACCATCCTTCGGTGAAGTAATAGTGTTAATGTCAATTGACCATGGAATACACATAATCCACATCAAAGACCCGCTGGCACCTTATGGCACACAAAGCACGACACACATAGGTAGATGAAACAGTCAACGTAGACGTTTCATCCACGACAGGTCACATGTGGTATCCAAAGGTTACTCCATAGACATGTAAGCGCTATCACCCGTACGCTCCGTGAGACGCATTACATAACATAGACGCGTCCAGGCTTTATATATCCCCCCTTACACTTCCATGTGTTACTTTCTGTGCAAACAATGAACATGTAACCACAGCATAGAAAGCACAGACGCAATGTTAACCACACACACATATGTTAACACCTCAGAAGGCATCCTATTAACACATGTATCATATGATATTGTACTATGCTGAATACTCATCATTGAACGATTTAACAATGTATATGGCAGATATGCATAGCATATCACTGTAATACAGCGGTACAGAACTGAATGAGTGGACGAATGTGTGCTAACCCTACATCTGTACCTAAACTACATTCACGTTACGGGGGCTTGCTCCACCTGCCTCTCAAAAGAGGCCTCATCAGTGTTCCATCGGTCAGCCCTGGTGTGTGGGCAACCCTCCACCTACTAAACCAAATAGATCCGCATTCTATAGCATAGCTGATGAGGTCCCCCCTCTGGTATTATAACCTGGACGTCGTAAAACACCGAATGTAGACGTATGCCTTGTGATGTGCCCACACCCAGCCGTAGGCGTACGGCATTCCTGCGGCTGGCCAGGGCGCCGCACTAGTAGGGCCACCTGTCTGGTAGGTGTGTCATGTAGGTATACCATGATGGGGGCACCATGTGCTGTGGTGGTGGGCATCAAGGAGCCCTACAGCCTAGAGCAGCAGTCGATCTAAGTCCGCAGCCGTAGGAGGGGTAGTACAGTCTGCAGGTATGTGCAGACGTGCACATGAAACTGCGGTCCACAAGGATTACCCATGGTGGCGACACATGTGCAGATGGCTGTAGCGGGACACACACACAACCATGCATACAGCACAGGTAGACATACACACACCATAACTAGCCAAGTACACACAAGGTGTATGGCCTGTACGGGTACACTGTCAGGACAGCAAGGATAGCTGTGTGTCACGATATCCAGCAGATGTCAATACGGTGTTCTGGAATACGGACAGTGCATGGACAATGAGTGGATACGCAACGGACCACAGTCATATGTGTCTGCCATGCAAATATGCGATACATGGGAAAGACAGCCGTCCATGCTAGAGCAGCAGTACGGCCACAACATAGGTACGTAGATATACAATGACAGAGATACAGACGGACATATGTGGCAGGCCTGGGTGTGTCATGTACACAGCATCACCCCAGCACACCATAGCATGGTGCACGTGGAGATCACGCTACGGCGGTCGCCGACCACAACAGACACACAAGCAGTACACGAACTGCATACCGCCATCCAGAAACACAGAAATGGCGGAAGGATAGGTGTGTTCTGCGTAAACCACAAGGCAATACCGTATGAACCCATGCAGCTGGGAGCATGGACACACACACACACATGTGGCAGGCATGGTGTTTGACCACACCCCCACATACCCAAACGCACAAACGTACAACACAGGTATGGAATGTGCTACGTGGACCACCGAGCACACCACCAGCAGAGGCACATGTACAGGTGGGTGGCAACATCCGTAAAGGAATGGCCGCTGATAGCCAAGGTTTGTGTTGCGAAGCGTCTAAAAGCATGTTCATCTGCAGAGGCAGCTGGAAACACACACACACACACACACACACACACACGGAAGGGCCGGGAGTCGAATCTACGCCTATCTACATGAACTCACTACAGTATGAAGCATTTACAGAACGCTACCGAATTTACTGAGCACAGCGCTGTCAGAGGCATACTTCTAGGTGGGTGACATCACTCGTAAGACAATAGCTGGCAATAGCCAAGGTATGTGTTGTGAAGCGTCTAAAAGCATGTTCATCCGCAGAGGCAGCTGGAAACACACACACACACACACACACACACACACACACACACACACACACACACACACGGAAGGGCCGGGAGTCGAACCTACGCCTATCTACATGAACTCACTACAGTATGAAGCATTTACAGAACGCGCTACCGAGTTTACTGAGCACAGCGCTGTCAGAGGCATACTTCTAGGCGGGTGACATCACTCGTAAGACAATAGCTGGCAATAGCCAAGGTATGTGTTGCGAAGCGTCTAAAAGCATGTTCATCCAAAGGCAGCTGGAAACACACACACACATACACACATGGATGGGCCAGGAGTCGAACCTACGCCTATCTACATGAACTCACTACAGTATGAAGCATTTACAGAACGCGCTACCAAGTTTACTGAGCACAGCGCTGTCAGAGGCATACTTCTAGGCGGGTGACATCACTCGTAAGACAATAGCTGGCAATAGCCAAGGTATGTGTTGCGAAGCGTCTAAAAGCATGTTCATCCGCAGAGGCAGCTGGAAACACACACACACACACACACACACGTATGCCTTGTGATGTGCCCACACCCAGCCGTAGGTGTACGGCATTCCTGCGGCTGGCCAGGGCGCCGCACTAGTAGGGCCACCTGTCTGGTAGGTGTGTCATGTAGGTATACCATGATGGGGGCACCATGTGCTGTGGTGGTGGGCATCAAGGAGCCCTACAGCCTAGAGCAGCAGTCGATCTAAGTCCGCAGCCGTAGGAGGGGTAGTACAGTCTGCAGGTATGTGCAGACGTGCACATGAAACTGCGGTCCACAAGGATTACCCATGGTGGCGACACATGTGCAGATGGCTGTAGCGGGACACACACACAACCATGCATACAGCACAGGTAGACATACACACACCATAACTAGCCAAGTACACACAAGGTGTATGGCCTGTACACTGTCAGGACAGCAAGGATAGCTGTGTCACGATATCCAGCAGATGTCAATACGGTGTTCTGGAATATGGACAGTGCATGGACAATGAGTGGATACTAGCGGACCACAGTCATATGTGTCTGCCATGCAAATATGCGATACATGGAAAGACAGCCGTCCATGCTAGAGCAGCAGTGCGGCCACAACATAGGTAGTAGATATACAATGACAGAGATACAGACGGACATATGTGGCAGGCCTGGGTGTGTCATGTACACAGCATCACCCCAGCACACCATAGCATGGTGCACGGAGATCACGCCACGGTCGCCGACCACAACAGACACACAAGCAGTACACGAACTGCATACCGCCATCCAGAAACACAGGAATGGCGGAAGGATAGGTGTGTTCTGCGTAAACCACAAGGCAATACCGTATGAACCCATGCAGCTGGGAGCATGGACACACACACACACATGTGGCAGGCATGGTGTTTGACCACACCCCCACATACCCAAACGCACAAACGTATGACACAGGTATGGAATGCGCTACGTGGACCACCGAGCACACCACCAGCAGAGGCACATGTACAGGTGGGTGGCAACATCCGTAAAGGAATGGCCGCTGATAGCCAAGGTTTGTGTTGCGAAGCATCTAAAAGCATGTTCATCTGCAGAGGCAGCTGGAAACACACACACACACACACACACACACACACACACACGGAAGGGCCGGGAGTCGAATCTACGCCTATCTACATGAACTCACTACAGTATGAAGCATTTACAGAACGCGCTACCGAGTTTACTGAGCACAGCACTGTCAGAGGCATACTTCTAGGCGGGTGACATCACTCGTAAGACAATAGCTGGCAATAGCCAAGGTATGTGTTGTGAAGCGTCTAAAAGCATGTTCATCCGCAGAGGCAGCTGGAAACACACACACACACACACACACACACACACACACACACACACAGAAGGGCCGGGAGTCGAACCTACGCCTATCTACATGAACTCACTACAGTATGAAGCATTTACAGAACGCACTACCGAGTTTACTGAGCACAGCGCTGTCAGAGGCATACTTCTAGGCGGGTGACATCACTCGTAAGACAATAGCTGGCAATAGCCAAGGTATGTGTTGCGAAGCGTCTAAAAGCATGTTCATCTGCAGAGGCAGCTGGAAACACACACACACATACACACACACGGAAGGGCCGGGAGTCGAACCTACGCCTATCTACATGAACTCACTACAGTATGAAGCATTTACAGAACGCGCTATCGAGTTTACTGAGCACAGCGCTGTCAGAGGCATACTTCTAGGCGGGTGACATCACTCGTAAGACAATAGCTGGCAATAGCCAAGGTTTGTGTTGCGAAGCATCTAAAAGCATGTTCATCCGCAGAGGCAGCTGGAAACACACACACACACACACACGGAAGGGCCAGGAGTCGAACCTACACCTATCTACATGAACTCACTACAGTATGAAGCATTTACAGAACGCGCTACCGAGTTTACTGAGCACAGCGCTGTCAGAGGCATACTTCTAGGCGGGTGACATCACTCGTAAGACAATAGCTGGCAATAGCCAAGGTTTGTGTTTTGCGAAGCATCTAAAAGCATGTTCATCCACAGAGGCAGCTGGAAACACACACACACACACACGGAAGGGCCAGGAGTCGAACCTACGCCTATCTACATGAACTCACTACAGTATGAAGCATTTACAGAACGCGCTACCGAGTTTACTGAGCACAGCGCTGTCAGAGGCATACTTCTAGGCGGGTGACATCACTGTGAAGACAATAGCTGGCAATAGCCAAGGTATGTGTTGCGAAGCATCTAAAAGCATGTTCATCCGCAGAGGCAGCTGGAAACACACACACACACACACGGAAGGGCCGGGAGTCGAACCTACGCCTATCTACATGAACTCACTACAGTATGAAGCATTTACAGAACGCGCTACCGAGTTTACTGAGCACAGCGCTGTCAGAGGCATACTTCTAGGCGGGTGACATCACTCGTAAGACAATAGCTGGCAATAGCCAAGGTATGTGTTGCGAAGCGTCTAAAAGCATGTTCATCCGCAGAGGCAGCTGGAAACACACACACACACACACGGAAGGGCCAGGAGTCGAACCTACGCCTATCTACATGAACTCACTACAGTATGAAGCATTTACAGAATGCGCTACCGAGTTTACTGAGCACAGCGCGATCAGAGGCATACTTCTAGGCGGGTGACATCACTGTAAGACAATAGCTGGCAATAGCCAAGGTATGTGTTGCGGCGCCTAAAAGCATGTTCATCCGCAGAGGCAGCTGGAAACACACACACACACACACGGAGGGGCCGGGAGTCGAACCTACGCCTATCTACATGAACTCACTACAGTATGAAGCATTTACAGAACGCGCTACCGAGTTTACTGAGCACAGCGCTGTCAGAGGCATACTTCTAGGTGGGTGACATCATCACTGAAGACAATAGCTGGCAATAGCCAAGGTATGTGTTGCGAAGCGTCTAAAAGCATGTTCATCCGCAGAGGCAGCTGGAAACACACACACACACACACACACACACACACACACACACACGGAAGGGCCGAGAGTCGAACCTACGCCTATCTACATGAACTCACTACAGTATGAAGCATTTACAGAATGCGCTACCGAGTTTACTGAGCACAGCGCTGTCAGAGGCATACTTCTAGGCGGGTGACATCACTCGTAAGACAATAGCTGGCAATAGCCAAGGTATGTGTTGCGAAGCGTCTAAAAGCATGTTCATCCGCAGAGGCAGCTGGAAACACACACACACACACACACACACACACACACACACACACACACACACACACACACACACACACACGGAAGGGCCGGGAGTCGAACCTACGCCTATCTACATGAACTCACTACAGTATGAAGCATTTACAGAATGCGCTACCGAGTTTACTGAGCACAGCGCTGTCAGAGGCATACTTCTAGGCGGGTGACATCACTTGTAAGACAATAGCTGGCAATAGCCAAGGTTTGTGTTTTGCGAAGCGTCTAAAAGCATGTTCATCCACAGAGGCAGCTGGAAACACACACACACACACACACACACACGGAAGGGCCGGGATTTGAACCTACGCCTATCTACATGAACTCACTACAGTATGAAGCATTTACAGAACGCGCTACCGAGTTTACTGAGCACAGCGCTGTCAGAGGCATACTTCTAGGCGGGTGACATCACTCATAAGACAATAGCTGGCAATAGCCAAGGTATGTGTTGCGGCCGTCTAAAAGCATGTTCATCCGCAGAGGCAGCTGGAAACACACACACACACACACACACACACACACACACGGAAGGGCCGGGAGTCGAACCTACGCCTATCTACATGAACTCACTACAGTATGAAGCATTTACAGAACGCGCTACCGAGTTTACTAAGCACAGCGCTGTCAGAGGCATACTTCTAGGTGGGTGACATCACTCGTAAGACAATAGCTGGCAATAGCCAAGGTATGTGTGTTGCGTCTAAAAGCATGTTCATCCGCAGAGGCAGCTGGAAACACACACACACACACACACACACACACACACACACACACACACACACACGGAAGGGCCGGGAGTCGAACCTATCTACATGAACTCACTACAGTATGAAGCATTTACAGAACGCGCTACCGAGTTTACTGAGCACAGCGCTGTCAGAGGCATACTTCTAGGCGGGTGACATCACTCGTAAGACAATAGCTGGCAATAGCCAAGGTATGTGTTGCAAAGTGTCTAAAAGCATGTTCATCTGCAGAGGGAGCTGGAAACACACACACACACACACACACACACACACACACACACACACACACACACACACACACACACACACACACAAGGGCCGAGAGTCGAACCTACGCCTACCTACATGAACTCACTACAGCATGAAGCATTTACAGAATGCGCTACCGGGATTACTGAGCACAGCACTGTCAGGAGGCATACCCCTAGGTGGGTGGTATCATCTGCAGAGGCAATGCGTCCGATCGGGAATCAAGACAGAGTGCGCAGTCACGCAGCCTGTTACCATCCCAAGGTGGCCGTACAGTAACACGTTACTGCTGCAGTCGGGAATACCAAATAACTACTGATCAGTACATCATGACAGGAATACGGGATGCACCACATGACACTTTACCCTATGAGAGGGCATCCGCGGCAGGATGTAGGCAGCCAATGTGGCATGACAGCCACATATGTGTCACCTGGATGGTCACCATGGCTATGCAGGATGCCATTGGCCATGGCTACACGCCTAGTAGCAGACATCGGTGACGACTGTCATGTGTACCCCCGGCGGGTGTACTGGCCATGCCTCCCACACCTAGCGGTTGCAAAGGAGAGACAGACATGCTCACGGGGTATCAACGCAGTCGGGCGCGGTGTGCACTGTACTGTGTGTCTATCTACACAGCTGCTTACTGGGCATGCTCAGACACTTAGACTCGGCACAGAGCAGACATGCATACACATGGAGCAACAGCATGGGTGGCAGAATGTGGACCGTCGTGTGTGTCCAGCCACACAACAGCAACCCGGCCATGGCACAGAGGTGTCCGTTGCGAAGGGGATACAGGCATGCACCTGGGGTATTACTGCAGTCGGGAGCGGTGTGCACTGTACTGTGTGTCCATCTACACAACTGCTTACTGGGCATGCTCAGACACTTAGACTTGGCACAGAGCACACATGCATACACATGGAGCAACAGCATGGGTGGCAGAATGTGGACCGTCATGTGTGTCCAGCCACACAACAGCAACCCGGCCATGGCACAGATGTGGCCGTTGCGAAGGGGATACAGGCATGCACCCGGGGTATTACTGCAGTCGGGCACGGTGTGCACTGTACTGTGTGTCCATCTACACAACTGCTTACTGGGCATGCTCAGACACTTAGACTCGGCACAGAGCAGACATGCATACACATGGAGCAACAGCATGGGTGGCAGAATGTGGACCGTCGTGTGTGCCCAGCCACACAACAGCAACCCGGCCATGCCACAGACGTGGCTGCAGCGGGAATATCCAGGTGCAATTAACCATGGGTAGGACTGCCCTACAGTTTGTTGCATGCTACAGACCACCCTCCCAAACCCAGGATACCTGCACAGCCGTCCTGAGGACACTGGTGAGTGTGCATGCTCTCAAAACAGCACCGTATTGGGTGACATCAAGCACCCATACATAGACTGGGAACATTACCCATGACACAACACCCTACGCCACAGGTCCCGGGTGTTCATACACGTGACTGCTGTGAAACAGCCATGAACCATACCCACTAGGGGGGGGACGTAAACCAGTTCTGCCCATCACACATGGGGAGGATATGCTCCACACAGGATGTACATCCCTCAATGGTGATGTCAGACCATATAGTGGATCCACTGGTAATCCACATCCTGCACCCAACACTGGCATGGGAGACCTAAGTGAGGACCTCTCCACAGCAAACCACACACATCATATGACCGGTGTGGTACCCTACAAGTCCGCCATGCCAGTGGTGAACACAGGCCGCACTGCCAACACCCTTACGAATGCCTTCTCTGAGCACACACAGGGATGTCTGCACCAAGCGATCATGATAACATCAGGACCTTGTCCACCAAAGGTAGGCACATGGTCTGGTGGACCACAGCCACTGACAAACTGTACATCAACAGTTGGAGCTAATACATGACAGAGCAATATCAGTACCAGGGAAGCCATCACCCATTCATACTGGCGTCAACATATGGCCACACATACAATCATCCAAGGCCGCTTGTGGGAGTGGTACTGCAGAGGGCACATGAGACAACCATAGGGCCTTCCTTAACTGTGGTAGGGACATGGGTGGGAGCGCACAGACATGGCCGGAAATGATCCAGAATGGTACAACGGTCACTGCACCCACAGACATTGTCAACAAACCAGCGGACATGTTCCATGCATACATCCACCCCCCCCCCAAGAGGGGACATATCCATCCCACCAGAGTCTAGCCTCCGAAACATCTCATATGCCCTGGAGTGATCTGATATCTGTTAGGCGGTTAACACAGCACCAATGGGCCCCGATGGTGTCCTTGGCTGTGTGCTACCCAACCTCATTGAGGCCCTCACCCCACACATAAGGCCACTGTCTCATGTTAGCCTTACTATGGGCTAGGTCCCCGCTGGATGGCATATGGCATCTGTGGTCCCACTATGCCAGGGTAGTGCTCTTATGGACTGTAGACATTACCGCCCTATCAGCTTGACAAGCCTTGTCTGCAAAGCTGCGGGGAGGTCCATACAGGTGCCCATGAATACAGACAGTGGTGTACAGCCAATACCGGAACATACCCACAACAACTTAGTCAAGGGCAGATCCTGCCTCCCAAGCCTGCTCGTCCTGTCTGGAGCAGTCACCAAGGCCATTGAAGGGGGTAGGTCAGTTTGCACACACTACCATGACCTGGTGGGAGCGTTCAGAACACACTCCACGTGGGACTCATGGAAAGGCTCACCAGCGTACATGTGGGGACATAAGTCACACGATGGTTCTCACAATGGTTGGAAGTCACACCACACAGGGTTTGTGTTCCTGGTGCCGTGTCAGACTAAAAGCTGGTCTCGAGTGGAGGACCACAGGGCTCAGTCCTGGGACCCCTGCCGTTCGGCATTCAACCTTACAATGTGCATGCCAACATAGGGGGATTGTGGCAGACAAGGTATGCAGATGACTGCACACCGGCCACCATACCCAACACCCCATCTGACACAGACATCCACCTAGGGCGTCATACACATGGATAACTGGTGCTAGTGCCATGGCCTGCTGCTACATGCCAGAGAAGGTGCAGACCTACCCAGTGTGAAGGACATGTTTGCCCCAATGTAACATGTAGGTGGTAATCCATTCAACATGGTGGACGTGTTCATGGAAATGGGTACCACACCTGTCAGTAACCTCTGTCAACACACACAATGCCAATGTGGGTGGGAAGACATTCCAGTGTGGCCACCTGGTCTGGAAGGAATCACATCCACATCACGGGTGTTCATTGTACCCCTGTACACATCACACACCACAGCAATGATTGCGTACAATGGCACATGTGGGCTGTACCTAACCTGACATCTGCAGCACTCGGAAGGACCACAAACGTTCCACGAGGCGGGGATAAAGGTGCTGGGACATGTGTCACACACTGCCCGACCAAGGGGACTTCGGCTCTATACCTTCCCAGCACGTCTGCTCTGTGGTGATCTGTGCCTGACATACACGGCCATGTCCAACCTGTGTGACATGGACATGTTCCACCTCCTAGGCTCCGGGCAAACACGGCCACAGAAGCAACTTCCAGACACCTCACCACAAAGATGACTAGGACGTGCTGGGGGAACAGGGTCAACGCCCAGAGACCCACTACAACATGGAGAGGATTGCCAGCCCATGTGAAGCAGAGGCCCTGACTGCCTTTGTCCAGGAGTAATCATGACGTGTGGATGTGTGATCATAAGTATGCACCAGGCATCATCTCTGTGTCAGTGCTGGACAGGGGACAGGAGACTGAGGGATGTGGTACCCTCATCCTAAGGGGTGTTAGCAGCCACACACAGTCTTGCTAGGTTTACACATGCCGTAGGGCACATAGCCTGGTATGTACATGTGCGCCTATGTACCTATGTAGGGGTCCATGCCGGTTATGCGGTACCTGTGCTATGCTGATATTGCCAGATGTGCCTGTGGGTACCCCACGACTACACGTGGGGAACTGATAACAGTGCTCCCAGTGGGCACATGCAAGTACACCATTAGTGGCATATGGGTTAACTGAACCAATATGGTGCTACACATGTAACCACCACGCATACTGTGTACACAGAACAATGAATGCTGCACCTGCACTACATGGTATGTCTGCTGCATGATGTCAGTGCACGAACCACATCACATACGCACCTGTCACCTGCCATACACAGCCACCACAACATACACATCACATACTGTGCAGACACAGGTATCACATACACCTCTCACTATGTTCTCCACCCTGTGCATCAGAATATGTTTGCATAACCGTGCACCGAAGGTGTAGCTCACGATTCTGTGGCAGAGACTTCATCATATGCACAGGGTGATATGTGTGCCACAGGCATAGGCTGTACCAATGGATGACATCATGTGTGTGTGTAAGGGCCTGTGCATTTACTGGGCATGACTGTGCAGAATGCATGTGGATGTGGTGGAGCCCTACAGTTGTGTTTGCTGTGTGTGGGTATGTGTATACACAGTTCAGTCATCTGTGATGCCTACACGGGGTATACTTGGCAGCCCCAGACTGTACAGTGCAGGTGGTACGGCTCACTGTGTCCGCCTGCGGCGACGTGACCTGTGCCTGCCTGGGGTCGCACGGGCACTACCGGGTGGAGGTATAGAGTGGCCACTCTCCGATGACACATGTCCGCTGGAAACATGTCCACGCCAGGGCCATCCAGGGCCACGTCCACGTGGCCTGCTGTGTCCTGGTGTGGTTGGTGTGGTAGCAGCTGCACTGCTGCTGCTACCAGCACTGTGTGGGTGGGCATGGGAGGTGGCACGCACACGTTGACCTGTACTTGGTGGTGTTACTGGCCCACGCCCATGTGCCCTATGCCTCACCCCTACCAGGTGTTCCAGCACGGACAGCTCACGCTCGCGGATGGCCATGCCTCGGTCGAGGATCCCAGCCATATCACCCAATCTCCTATCCAGAACATCGGCAAGATGCTGTTGGGCATTCGCCAATGACTGGATGTTCTCATTTAAGGAACAGATTGCGGACCTCTGCAGCCTCTGCCCTTCCTGGTTCTGCCGTTCGGCACGTGCCTGCACCGCCATTACAGTCTGGAACATGCGTCTGGTTATACCAGCTGCTGCACCCTGTACGGCAGGTGTATGTCTAGCAGTGCTCCTCCTACGAGCAGCACCTGCCACATGCCTGTGTGGCACTCCACCAGTCATTACACTGGCAACGTCATGTGTACCCGCACCTTCTGCAGCCACCACACATTCCTGCTCGGTGCCAACAGACGCTGACTGTCCGTCATCTATGGGCAATGGTGTTGGGGTATATGTCGGCATCTGAACTGTGTGCGGGGATGAAGGGGACGTAAGTGTGATGTTCTCCAATGGCACAGTGTCTGCCTGTGACGACCCTGCCTGTGCCTCATGCACATGGTCATCACCACTAGTATGTGTGGGGACACTAGCATCAGATGGACCGCAGGAGGGGAACGCACCTACAGCACCTGTCAATACAAAGACATACCGTAAGTTACATTACAGACACGCAGACACACACACAGCCACACACACACACACACACACACACGCTGACACACACATGTGGACACACACACATGCAGACACATCATGCATGTGATATTGCAGGTGGCATGCAGCATTCCCACACCACAGCCCACTGAATGCAGCCCAGACATTAATAGTGGCAGTATGCATACTGCCCTGGAGTGCACACTACAACAGGCAGGTGTCTTTTAGTAGGCATGCAGTACACACATTCATGGTAGTTTGCATGCATCACCGTGATACACCGTGTGGCCACGGGCGAGTTAACAGTACACATGGCTGCCATCACTATGTCATGTACACCGCAAACATGTGCAGTATCATGTGGACATGTGACGATGGTGTCCCACCACATGCACCACATCACAACGGATGTCACAGTGCAGTGTTATGTGTACAGTCTACAGATACAATGCATGTGTAACAAGGATGTCTGTGAAGGTGTGGTTGGTGTGAGCTGTGTACATAACTGTACAGTGTGGAGTACGGGCACTGTGCCACTGCACGGTAGCAGGACACAGGTATGTTTCTGTGTGATGCGTGACCTGGACGCATTACATTGCCATGTCTGAAAGTCAGTTCAGCTGCTCAGCAGCACGTATATGGTGGACATTGGTGGCACCTCTAGTGGCTGCAGACAGGCATTCCATTTCACTGGTGTACCACATCGGATGTCCAGGGGGTCCACTACAGTGATGAGCCCACTATGTGTGGACAGGGTGCAACGGTGACTACCCACTGCGGATGTACTGTGTGGCAACATGCCTGTAGGTATCACCCATGGCCTTGTTTGTCTGGGTCATCGACAATTGTGTGTGATGGACATCGCGCACACGGCCCTGTGGTGGCCCATGTGACATACAACCGTACTAGTCTGAGGTGTCACATTCCCTACGGCTATGCAGACATTGTGGATGTCTGCTATGTCGTGCATAGGTCATGTCATGGTGTGACAATGTTGCAAACAGACATCCACGTGCATGGGACATGTCATGTGCCATGTCACAACGTGTGCACCCACTGAAGGGGCATAGGTCACAGTGGTAACACCTCTGCTCTGGCCAGATCACGGCTCACTATGTGGTACTGTGTGCATACTGCAGAGGCATACCAATGCATACTACACATGCAGCCATTGTGGAACACCTACACCATTGTATGCATAGCTGACTGCACATATCACACCAATAGGTTATGTGGTGTCATGCCACTCTATACTAACGGTTGTATCTACTGTACATGGGTGGTGTGTGTGTCGGGTGGTGCAACCTGTATACCGTGACTGGGGCACACCCAGGTGTGCATGTCATATCTGGACACATGGGGAATATCAATACACCGTATCATGCCTTTTACTAGCAACAGACTTACCTGCGACAGACCCTTGTCTTTGCGACACGCCAGACGTACCTGTATAGGGATGACACAAAGGTATACACATTATCCATTACTATCACCACAGTAAGCACTGTGCATGTCACATCATGCACCTGTGTGTTAGCATGTGCTATGCACATGTCTGCAAACACAACATAGCATACTGTAGTATGCATCTTGTGTGGCCATATACCTGGCATGTGTTGCTATATTATGTGTTGTACTATGACACCCACTCCTATGTCGCTTATCATACAAACATGCAACACTGACTTACCAGGCAGCTCCGAGGTCATTGGTTGGGAGACACCCACCTCCACGATGGACGCGAGGGTTTCAGCGTGTTGTTCCATGGGTGTCCCCAGACTGGCCAGGAGCTCCTCCGTGGCTGTGAGTGGGGGCTGGGTTTGTGGCCCACCACCTGTCCCACCTTGTTGTCTGGTGATTGCAGCGGCACGTTGTCTCGCATGCCTGATTAGGTCTGTGCAGTGCCTGCGGATCTGTTGATATGTGCGGTTGTGGCCGCCCAGGCTGTTCACCCTCCTGCGCATATCCTGCCACATCTCCTCCCGTTGTAGTGCCTGCAGTGGCACATGGCTAAATAAGATGTCATAATTGTCGTGTAACAATGGTATGATTACCTCGTCTTCTTGTCGGCTAAAGGCAGGCAGCCAGGAACGTGGCATTATCCGTAAGACATAATGATGGTGGCAGGTCACATTTACACTGCTGTGCTGGCATACTGCTGGGAATACATTGCTATAACATGTACAACATCTGCACAGTAATCTCTGCAAGGCATCATGGCAGTGACACAGCCGATGTGTTGCCGTCACACCATTGAGCAGTGGGTGTCATATCATACCTGTGTGTCACCTCATCACACTGTACACGCACCATGTTGATGTTAGCCTGCTGTGGACATGTGTACCTGGCTACACCTGTGTCCATATCAGTTGGCACGGGTCCCCATGTGACAACAGTTCTACTGTTCACCTGGATGATGTGTATATGTCAATAGACATCACGTACGTGGCCATTATGAACATCAGCAGTGGCACTGTACACATACACATGGACACCTGCACATGCATGTGTTGTGCCATGTACATCCACACAGCACTGTACGGGTGTTGGACAACTTGGCATGGCTCACCTGTGTTGCACATGTGATACACATGGGACAATGTGTAACCATGCCACATTAGCAGGGAAGGTCATGCATAGCATGTACACACGCACATTGTCCACAGCAGCACACAGCACCTGTAACACCACAGGGTGCATCACCATAACATTACTGCTGTGTATGGTTGATAGTGACAGTGCCTTTTGTCCATCGCACCATGTAGGACTGTGATAGCACATGCAGCCTTGCTGGGCAGGGCTGCATGGTATGGCACGGTATGCCACATACATGGCATTGGGATGTGATCCACCTGGGGGGTAATGATATTGACAGGGTGGCTGTCCATTCCATATGTCATTGCTATGTGTATTTGGACATTACACATGTCTATCACCATGGTGTGGACACTGGCCTTATGCAAGGTAGACTGCATGCTGCTTGGTGGGGGTGTGTCTGGTGCATGCAGGTATCACACACCCGTGCATACACTGTAACCCTGACAGGTGCTATGTGCTGCGATATTGATCTACACAGTGCTGTATGTGGCTACACACTGCTATCCCGTGCACATGGATGGTTACCTGGACTGACGTGGGTACCACATATGTCTACATCCAGTACCTGCTGCCACCCCCATGTCTGCTGGTGCACTGCACACCGCCATCCCTCCCTCTGGAAATGTGGTGTTGGGCACAGCATAGGTATCCATGTATGGGGACAGGGATGTTCACATAGCAGGGGCACTGATGGTATCGTCGATCTGACCATACACATATGACGCACCCCTCACACATACAAGCCATTCATTATGTTGTTCAGAACAGTGACACAGCTATACTGCTATGCCGGAGACATTCACAGACGTACATACACAGATGCATGCACGTCCATCTTTGGCATGGCCTGGACTATTGGTGTGGTTCGGCACATAACGTGTTTGAGTGCGGCTGGCGCAGCCCTACTGTGCACATGTCTACACAGTCAGCCTGTTCTACAGTAGGCATCGGTGATGTGCTGTGCACATATCATATCTGCACATTTTGTTGGTGTCTGTCTATCCACAGGCCAGTGGTGGGACACACAGGGCTATTGTTGAACATATCTGCATGCAACCCTGTACTGCTGTACTGCTAGCTTCTCAGGTGCTAATGTGTCATAGACATGCACACCATACCCACGCATGTGGTAGTGGGTTGCCACCCGTACCCATCTCCTCCTGTGTGTTGCTATCATCCCACACCCTCTTTGTATTGTATGTTCAGGCTATGCACCTGTGTGGGGCTTGTGGGCATGCAATGCAGTACTATGTGCCTTTGCACCCATCGCAGAACAAGTCATACAGGTACACTGGCGGCCGTACACTGCACAGCTTGATGTCGGCACATCACATGTTGTACACACATAACACATCTCCTGTGGGACATGGTCAAATGTACAGGCATGTCCATCAGTCACATGCCACTACTACCCCTACATGACGGCTATGCAGGACATGTGGCGGTACAGCAACTGTCACATGTGCACGTGCAATGCCCCCCTACCTGCATCACGTGGTACTGCCTGTGGGGCATGTGCATCTGCACCCATGCTATGGCCATAGATGACAGTTGTACATCGATATGTGCAACATACCTCATTGGGTGTTCTCATGTGCACATGTTCAACATGTCAACGCATTGTTTGTGTCTGTCAGACAGTCATTGTTGTGCATGGTTTACATGGCAGCCATGGTGTACTGTGTGTGATTCCAAGTACTTCATTGGGCTACCAGCATTGTACATTATCACGGCACATTCCAGCCATCACGTAGCCATCCTAGATGACAGTGGGAGGTGTTCTGCCATGTGCACATATGTCACACAGTACGAGGGTGACTGACACACATTCTCAGGACAGGGTTCTGACTGCTGTGGATGTGTGTGATGCTGTCGACGACCATGACTGCACCAGATGGTGTCATCTGGATGTGTAACATTCACAACACACACCTACCTTCACGTAGCAACACATCATCCACAAGGATGGACATCCCTGCATGAACACTGTATGCAGTATGTCTGTATGACCACTGTATGCACCACTGGTAGCCAACAGCATGGCTGCCAACAGCATCAGTGTGTATCCTGTGTGAACATGGGTTACACCATTCACAACACACCTGCGTCAGATGGCCCTGTTGTGGGTCACAGTGCAGCTCCACACATCATGTAACAGTATGCATCATGCACCGGTATGTTGCAGACATGTGAATGGCTGTGCAAGTCAACATATGCACACATGACACATCACCTGGTACAACATGTCTGTCTTACCACATGCTATTGTGACCACCCTGTGATGACATTGTACAGGCTACGTGGACTGGGACATCTGATGGCTCAATGGTGTATTCATCCTCTGGGTGTGTGTCTAGCCAAGTATACAGTAGGCAGTGGTCTGCACATGGGGATACTGTACATTTGCCTACTCTGTCACTGCGACTGTTGACTATGGTCATACTGTACTTATGCAGGCATGTGGTATTGATCCAGTATGACAGTCGTGGTCAACCACAGTACTGTGGCACACATGACCTGCGGACATCTGCCTAGGGTGTGGGGCCCACATGTACATCTTCACATGCTATGCTGCCTCTGCAGCGGTATCACATGTCTGTCACCAGCAGGGCTGTCACAGGCAGGCACAGCATGCAGTGATGTGTGACAATGCTTGCACCCTCCACTGTGCTGTACACAAGCACTGCACACACAGTAAGGCATGCCTGACATTAATCCGCGGTGCCTGGGACCTGCCTCCATGCTCTACAGAGCACACCTGCCAGTCCAGATTGTACACAGATCATACCTCCCAGGCACATACCTGGACTGCAACACACACAGGTGAGTGGATCCCACATCACACAGTGATTTACACACATACTGTATGTTTTTCAAAGACAAATGCATCATAGGTACTCCATGTTTGGATACCCATGTTTGTGACCACTAGACACATTGTGACACATGACGGTGAGTACACTGTACACCACAGGTTACATGCTGGCTGTGTTATCATACTGTACATTGCACCTCGGACAGTTGCTACTGCCATGTGCTGACAGCAACACGCACTTCCCTAGTATGGACTCCCATGTACCCACACATGCTTGGCCATGCACTACACATAGCTGGGTGACACATTACACAAGACATACCATACCTACACTACCCTCGGCATGCACCATACCTCCATGTGTCTCTGTGCTATACCTACAGACATCCCCCCTCTGGTTGATGAACATATATTCTTTGCGGCCCTGCTAGCCACACCCTGGACACACACCCATTGCAGCATACATGGTACATGTGCTCAACAGCCGGTACTACCGACATCTGCTGACGGGGTAGTTAATGGCATGGCACCCCGGCAGCCGGACAGTATACATGACTATGCTGACACATATCACAATGCACTTCCGCTACATGTATGCACTGGTAGGGACCATGCTATTCCACACAGAGACATGGTGGTACTGGCCTTTTCACAGACACCATGGTGGTATGCATGTTCCATGCACATGTGCTGTATGGGCGCATGTGCAGGCTGTTGCACGGTGGGTATGTTCAAATGTGTGTGGTGCATCACTTGACAGTCATGGTGTGTCCTCGTGGTCCATCACATACTCCACAGCTAGCTACCTACACATGACCACCATACATTGCAGTGTGGGCCCTCACACAGTGTGGTGATATGTCTGTGTTGTTTGGCTACATCCACATTCAATGTAGCATACGACAGTCACCCAGGCATTGCCGACAGAGATGTTGTTGGCAACATGCCAGCCAATGGGATACCTACCAATAATACACACTCTCACTCACTCCAGGGTTCCAAACCCTCTGGCATTTGTTTGGACACTCATGGTATGATGGTTTTTGTTAGGAAATGCCCAATGTCCCCCCCAATTCCTGTGTTTACCCCCCAACCCGGTTTTTTGGTTTGAAGCCCCCTGTTTGTGCCCTTCTGGCGTTGTGTTTGCCCCCAACCCCTGCTCTATCCCTACACAGGGGGTATGCATTCCGTGTGGGATGTTTCCGCGAATTGTTGGCCGGGGTTAAACCGCTTTCATTAACCCCCCCCCCCCCCCCCCCCCCCCCCCCCCCCCCCCCCCCCCCCCCCCCCCCCCCCCCCCCCCCCCCCCCCCCCCCCCCCCCCCCCCCCCCCCCCCCCCCCCCCCCCCCCCCCCCCCCCCCCCCCCCCCCCCCCCCCCCCCCCCCCCCCCCCCCCCCCCCCCCCCCCCCCCCCCCCCCCGCCCCCCCCCCCCCGCCCCCCCCCCCCCCCCCCCGCCCCCCCCCCCGCCCCCCCCCCCCCCCCCCCCCCCCCCCCCCCCGCCCCCCCCCCGCCCCCCCCCCCCCCCCCCCCCCCCCCCCCCCCCCCCCCCCCCCCCCCCGCCCCCCCCCCCCCCCCCCCCCCCCACCCCCCCCCCCCCCCCCCCCCCCCCCCCCCCCCCCCCCCCCCCCCCCCCCTGGGTAAAGGTTTTTTGGGGGGTGTTTTTTTTTTCCCCTTTTTTTTTTTTTTGGCTTTTTGGGAATTTCCCCCTTTTTTTTTTTTTTAATTTTTTTTTTTTGCCGATGGGGTATTTTAAAAACGGGCTGTGGGTTTGGGGTTTCGGGGGTTTTGTGGGCCTTTTTTCATTTTTTGTACTATCCTCCATGTGAGGCATCCCATGCACGCGTCGTGCTGCTCACATTACACATACTTGACATGGTCACCCCTACTGCGAGGCATACATGCACGTCGTGCACACATTACGTATGACATCGACGATATCTGCCCATACACATGTGTGCTGTGACACTATACATACATGTCCTATCCCCTGCTGTGGCACTTCATTGTTGGACATCCACTGCCAGCATCAGCGTGGGTGGTGGCATTGTTCTGTGTTTTAAATCCCTATGGCACCCCTTGGGTTATCCCAGCTGTGTACATGATGTCCCACTGCTGTGCACACGGTGTCCACTGTCGTTGGTATGCTCAGCTGGTTAACACTACATAACCACCTTTCACCACTCTCTGCTTTATGGACAGGTATCTTTACTGACAAACACTGTTCACATACAGTGCAGATTCGTCATACATATCATGCGTTACACACCAGTACATCTCGTGGGTTCTACATACCTTTCCTGTATTGCTTTCCGTATTCCGTTTGAGTCTCGCTACTGACAAGTGATCGGCTCTTGTGGGAATAACGTCTTTGTTCGGTATGAACATACAGTTTGACTATCCTGGGAGTCTTCCTTATATCCGTCGTCACCTGCAGCATGTGGGTTCATCACACCAATAGGCGTTCCTCGGTGTGTACTTATGCGCATATCACCTGTGCATCTCCTCCATTCGTACGGTACTCGTCGGAACTAGGGCATGGTTCATTCATCGTCTGGGCATTGGTTATTTGCACTACCTTCGTGGGGATGGTATGTATTGTGTTATGTTATGTGTGACTGCAACCGCTATGTGTGGCGTCAGGTACATTTCGCTGTGGTGTTAGCCGTGGACTGTGTGTGTTTGGTATGGTATTATGTTCCACATGTGGGTGTCCGTGTCCTGGCGGCGTCTGTCGATGGCGTTTTGCATTCTGATGTGTAACATAGCTCTTGTATTCCTGTACACAACGGATGCAGGTATGCATCCGCTGCTGATAGTGTTTCCCACGCGAGATGTTGCGGGTATGCCGCTGTCATTAACTGCCTGTATGTTTTTGCTGCTATTTTGGCTTGTATCCCTTTGATATGTGCGATGGGGTATATCGGCGGCTGTGGGTGACGGGTACGGGTTGTGGGCCTTGCATTTGTACATACACGGTATGCTTGTGTGTGTGCTCCATCCCTGCCTGGGGAGCTGCAAGTTACCTGTCTGTTGTTCTAGGTGTGTAGGTTTTGTTGATGTCGTCTGCTGTCGGTACCGCCTGCTTGTGTGCTTCCTGCATGTATTCCTCTGTCACATCGTTAGTATATCTGCAGCTGTTCGTACTATCCCTTGGCATTTTGTCACGGATATTTACGGTCATTGTGGTCCTGTAGTTGGGACGGCCTGTATGCTACCGGTTGCCACCTATTCGGGTGGCGATTGCTTGTTTAACACTCGTAGAACACACAGCGGTGTTTACGGGATGATACGTGTCCACGATCGGTGCCGGGGTAGCACATGCGTATTTCCGCGGTACATAACTATTGCTGCGTAATGTTGCCGATGTATATCTCGGCGCCATACATATGGTGATGGTTTGTACATGCGTCCTTTGCATCTCATGTTGGCTATACTCCTGTGGTACATTCTGGGACATTTTCGCTTCGCATCGTTTTACGTTGCCACGCGCCTAGCCAGTGAGGAGCTCTCAGTACTACTTTGTGGGTACTGCTATACATACACCTGTGATTCCTATACTGTATGCCTACACATGTTGTTCTACTCCGCCTGTCACATGTCACCTACATACACATTTTACAGTGTCACACACATTACACTGGCACAGCGGAACACACGACACCCTCACCTCACACATACACATACTGCCGCTTTCACAGGGATGGTTGCACACAGTACCTACGTTGACCACATCGCCGGCGGCGGTGTCTACCTCCGCCCTCATATCCTAAGTATATTACACGCACATGTCCTGTTACTGTATCGTGGCCTGGCGATCATCCGGAATGGCGAATATGCATTTAGGTGGGTTGACCTTTCCATGGGTGGCGTTCCCTGCTCTGTCCACCCTCCTGGATAGTCGGGTTGTCGTTCACTATGTTTACTATGTAGAGATTTTGCGTATTACTTCTCTGTAACCTTGCATCCCTGTGATTCCCTGTTTAACCTGTTGTACTTTATATCTGTGTATGTGTACATATATTTCTACGTGTGTAGTGATATCTATCTCCATATCTGTGTATGCACATATGTACATATGTAGACACCTTGCGCCGAACGTGGCAGCATACGGCTACGCCGTCTGCTGTTGGACCCGCGTGTGGTTGAGGTGTTGGCGTTCCATGCTCCACTGGCTGTTGGTTGTGCAGTGTTTGGGTGCTACCTATGTTGGAGTCACACATGGGACCACCCATACGGTACACATTACGGGCGGACATGTTTGTGTGCCGTCCATTTCACTGTGTGTGCAGGTAGGGAGGTGTCAGTCCATGGGGCCTACGCTGTCAGAGTATGTGCTATACGTTCCCTCTTTGCCAAGGCATAGGCATATTGGGTACGCCTCCGTCTGCCTACTGGGGCTGGCACAGTGTGTTCATGGTGCTGAACGCCCTGTGCCTGTGCTTGCCTTGGCAGTTGTGGCGGGCTTGGTGGCCCTACACCATTATGTCCCTGCAGCAGCTGTTTCCGCAGGATCATATTATGTAGCATAGCACATACTATGAATATGTGGGCACATGTGCCTGGAGAGTACTGCAAGGCTCCACCAGATGTATCCAAGCACCGGAACCGTGATTTCAACATCCCAAACACACGCTCTATGATTATTCTGGTTTGTGCGTGTGCCTCATTATGGCGTTCTTGCATGTGTGTGTGTGCATTTCTGATGGGTGTCATCATCCACGGCTCCAATGCGTAGCCAGCATCCCCCACAAGGTGACCTTGTGTGATGTCCCCCCTGGCGAATACCTGATACAGCTGTGAGGCATGCCAGATATGGGAGTCGTGGTAGCTTCCAGGGCTGCCAGCACACACATCCATGATAATGCCCTGCGCATTGCACACGACCTGGCAATTGATGGAGGGGAATCCCTTGCGGTTTATGTAGTGTCTACCCTGCTCACCGGGTGGTGACTTGATTTCTATGTGCGTACAGTCTATCGCACCCAGTACCTCCGGGTATTGTGCCACACAGTGGAAGTGGCGCATATTGCTAGCCACTCCTCCTGAGATCTGGGGAAGTATATATACTCATGGGCATGTCGTAACATGGCATCCAGAAACTGGTGTAGTACCCTGGATGCTGATGCCTGTGAGATGCCCATTATATCCCCGGTTGGCCTTTGAAAGGTACCTGTTGCCAGTATTCGCAAGCTTACACATACCTTTGTGTCCACTGGGATGGGCTCCCCTCTGTTGTCTCTTGTTCTCAGGCTTGGCCGGCACAGCTCCACTATTTGCTGTAACGTGTCCCTGTCCACCCTGTAACGCTCTACTATTTCCAGGTCTTGCAGCCCCTGGTAGGTCACCCTTGGTCTGAACACTCTCCTTCTCCTCTGAGGCCTCCGGTAGTTGTCGGCACCATCCTCCGCAACTCCGTCTGTCTCTAACACATGCCGATGCATCACAGTTAGGCAGCACCCAACATATACATTTTAAAAGTTCCCCGTGTGTTTATACCGTAAGGCGCAGCGTTTGGGAATACGCACTGTGTGTTGTGTGCATTCACACTTTGTAGTGTTGTGCTGTACACCCGGTGATGTCATTGGGTGTGTCTCTGCTGCAGTATCTGTGGGTTATCTTCCGTGTTTTACCGTTGGCACTGCAACGCTGTTGCCTTTGGTGTTACATTACACTTGCCTGCATTGGTTTAGCTTTACACCTTACTTTACTGTTTCTGCACGTTGCACCTACTATTTCCGGGAGTGCATCCTGCAGGTACATGGCATCTCATGCATTTTGTCTGCCGCCGCTGTTATGCTAACTCTATACTTGGCTGTGCTGTATCGGTTCTTCGCTCTTTGCATTTCTGCAACATCCACTACTTTCTTTGCATTCATATGCCTCCCCTTTCCCGTTTTGCAGGTTTCTGCATGCAGAGTTGTCAGCTGCCGCCAATTGCCCTTTGTGGGTTGATTGGTGTTAATTGCTCATTACGACTCCAATTACACTGCTTCCGCATTTCCTCATATTCTCCGCATCACCTTCCTGTATCCATGGTTGTTGACGGGGCGGCCGTCACATGACTGGTTTGGGGAACGTAGTCATCCTCGTGCACATGCATCTGTGCGCGCATTGTGTACTCTCAGCGCATCTATTTCCTCACAAGCTGGTCCTGATGCTGTGATGTGCATTGTACAGCCCAGGTTTGCTGGGCTCCAATGTGCTTCCTCCTACAGTGGCACACCCCTCTGCGATTGACAGGTATTCCCTCTAGGCCACTCCTCGGTGTATTACCGCTGCGCCGTTTGGTGCAGCCTTACGCCGGTGGGGGTTTTGCGATTCAGTATTATCTGCCTCATTTGCATGGCATTGACTACTAATACATGGTTACGGCGCCAGACACCGCCGCCACTCCTTGGCAACCCTTGGGCTGTGGTTGTGGCTTTCCATTCATACTATGGTGTATTGTGGCTGTGATGCTGATGTGTCTTATACTGCTCTTTTATGACATTGTCATATTACTTCATTGTTCCTCACCTTCCGCGGACATGTCCTGGGGTTCTGCTGTAGTTTTTGCGTACATAACATTTATGTCGTTATTTACATTTTCTGCATGTTTTCTTTTGACATTCTCGGTTTCTTTCCCCATTGCCATGTTGCACCAGTATGACACCTGACGTTGGCAGCCTTCCGTTACTCCTATGTCATGTTTGGATATATGTAAACCATTTTTTTTTGGTTTACATTGCCGTGCTGTTATGCTACGCCTGCGCCACTTCGTGAATCGTTACTTGCCTTCATTTGCATGGTGCAACACCGCACATGGGGTATTTAACATACCTACGCCGGAGGCGGCGCAACTCCAGCGTATGCCGGTGATGCACGTGGGTTTGGATCGTACCTGAATCGCTCGGCGGCCATGTCTGGTGTTGTGGCGCCTACGCCATGCGTGCGCCTGGCGCAAGGTTCATGAATCCCGGGGTTAGTCACAAGCATTTTACATCACAGACCATACTGACATAATTTTAGTTGCAAATACTATACATAATTTATAATTTAGCCAATCAGTCAAATATTACATAGCTTTTCAGATTCTGCCTTCTTTTACACCTCATTCTTCCCCTGTATGTACTTTTCCTACAGTTCACATTTTTTCCTATGTAATTTGCTCCTGCCCCTTTCTAAAGATCCCAATTCCAGTTTTATTTTTGTTACTATATTCACTGCTTCTAGTAAAGTTGGTTTAGACTTTGATTTCCATTTTCCAGTAATTTCTTTTTTGACATAATTAGACTCAGCAAGCCCAAAAATAATTTCCCTAGTTACAACAATTTGCTCACCCAGTATCTCTGACAGAGTAGTCTGCAGGGAATCTTTAAAGTCTGGCAATAAATTACTCTCTCAGAAAATATGTTCCCAATTACCTCTTTCTGCCCCATCACACCTCCAACAGTTGCTGTCTACCTGAGGAAAAGTTATGTGGAGTCTATTTGGGGTATAAAAATATCTACGTAAATATTTCCAAGCAAAAATCCTAAATCATCTAGATTTTGTTGCATATTTGGGAGACATACATATATCCTCCTCCCACTGTTTCTTTGTAAATTGCTTATCCAGTCTCTCTTTCATAGGATCAAAGGAGATTACTAGGCTAATGGCTCTGGAGCCTTTCCAAGCCTAGCCAAGAGTTTATCCCCAAAAAAGAAACCTCAGTCAATGTCACCCCTGTCAATGAGGGACAGAGGTGGAACCCCTGGGACAAGTTTGTGGTTACCCATCCACTCAACAAGGTTGTGCTTGAAGAGTGTCAGTGACATACTTTGTTTGACATGTATGGGGAGTCTATTCCAGAGATGGGGCAGCCTCTGGGAGACAAACATGTCTCTCTAGCAGGTTTTGTTAATGTCACACATTAGATTTAAGCCTTTCAATCAGGTAGTATGTGAGGAGTTAGACTTACGGATATGGAGCATCTGTAGTAGAGCAGGGTCTGAGATTGCCTTGTAGGCAAGACACAGATCACCTCTGAGCAATCTGTATGATACAGAGTAGAGTGATAGTGATTTGAGCCTGTCCACAAAGGGCAGGTGTTGGAGGCCATGTATTCTCTTTGTGAGGTATTTCTGTGGCCTTTCCATTTGGTGGAGGTGTTTGGAGCGGTACCTACCAAATGGGGCATTGTACTCAATTATTGGCATAATGAGGGAGGAGTACAGAGAAGTAATAACCTCCTTTTTTCTGGATGCAATCCCTTTACTTATAAGATGAACCAAGTAAAAGGCTTTTCTGACCACTGCCGCTACATGATGGTCAAATATGAGATTGTTGTCAACTTGTGTACCCAGGTCTTTCACCACAGGTTGTGTGCTTAGGGGGTTGCCAATAATGTGGTAATCAGTAGGGGCCATGTTTTTGCCAAATGGTTTGAGAATATATTTTAATTTATTTAACTTAAGGCCATGACTTTGGCACCCATCATTTGTTGATGTGAGACTCTCTTGAAGTACGTTAACATCATTTGGGGAGACAATGACAGCACACAACTTACAGTCTTCTGCAAACTTGGTCAGCCACAGGCCTTTTGTCTTTGGCTGGACCTCTGGGAAGAAGATGCAAAATAATAGGGGTCCACAGACAGATCCCTGAGGGACACCACTAGTGACAGGTCTGCTGTCAGAGGAAGTGGCACCTATTTTGACCTTGTGGGTCCTATCAGTGAGCCAGGTGGCCACCCACCTGATGAGACAGGGATTTACGACAAGTTCTGTTACCTTTTCGATGATGCTTGAATGAGGGATTGTGTCAAAGGCTTTGGCCAAGTCAAGAAATACCTCTAGTGCACCAGGACCCAGTAGGTTATGGTTCTCTGCCCCAAGTTCCCACTGAAAGGACTTGCTACATTCAGAAACCCTATAACTATCCAGCAACCAAGCATGGAAGTCTGTCTGCCTTCCCATATACTCTTGAATCAAATTAAGGTTCTCTGCCCCAAGTTCCCACTGAAAGGACTTGCTATATTCAGAAGCCCTATAACTATCCAATGACCAAGCATGGAAGTATAAGTCTGCCTGCCCATATACTCTTGAATCAAATTAAGGTTCTGTGCCCCAAGTTCCCACTGAAAGGACTTGCTACATTCAGAAACCCTATAACTATCCAGTGACCAAGCATGGAAGGCTAAGTCTGCCTGCCCATATACTCTTGAATTCTAATTAAGGTTCTCTGCCCCAAGTTCCCACTGAAAGGACTTGCTACATTCACAAATCCTGTAACTATCCAGCAACCAAGCACAGAAGGCTACGTCTGCCTTCCCATATACTCTTGAATCAAATTAAGATTCACTGCCCCAAGTTCCCACTGAAAGGACTTGATACATTCAGAAACCCTATAACTATCCAGTGACCAAGCATGAAAGTATAAGTCTGCTTGTCCATATACTCTTGAATCAAATTAAGGTTCTCTGCCCCAAGTTCCCACTGAAAGGACTTGTTACATTCAGAAACCCTATAACTATCCAGTGACCAAGCATGGAAGGCTAAGTCTGCTTGCCCATATACTCTTGAATCAAATTAATATTCTCTGCCCCAAGTTCCCACTGAAAGGGCTTGCTACATTCAGAAACCATATAGCTATCCAGCGACCAAGCACAGAAGGCTAAGTCTGCCTCCCCATATACTCTTGAATCAAATTAAGGTTCTCTGCCCCAATCCCACTGAAAGGACTTGCTACATCCAGAAACCCTATAACTATCCAGCAACCAAGCACGGAAGGCTAAGTCTGCCTGCCCATATACTCTTGAATCAAACTAAGGTTAATATTGGCAGTTTTTCTCCTTTGTCCTTTATCACAGACTAACTGGGTCCAAACGCACTATAAATTAACCCCAACTCCCTTTATAACTAGGGACTTGCTTAATAATTGGTTTTCATGCTCTACATTTAAATGCCATCTCTAGCGTTGTGAAATTTAGCCGCAAATAGAGATCGACTTACCTTGATAAGAAAAAGTACACTTTTTTGCTTAAAAGGGATCGGCGTACTCTATAATTTTAAGCTGTGCTGCATGATTTCACCTGCAAAGTTTAGAACTGTGTGCAATTTAATTTAAGTGGCTTACACTTTAGAAAAGAAACATACTGTGTGACTCTAACATTAAGAGACATTAGCTATAAAGAAAAGTACCTAAAAAGTGCTTTTTAAATTTAAGAGGCATATGCCAATAGAAAGTTATCTACCTGAAATAAGCTAACCTTAGCAGCAGTGTTAGCCCCGCTCCACTTGCCCTCACTTCATGCCTCTCCCTGCCCCAGTTCCCACCCGCCCACAGTTCAGCTAAATGACACCTAACCCCTCCCTCTTTCCCTCTACCCAATCACAACCTCCATGCCACTAATTCCACCTTTCTGCTTAGTAACCCATCCCTCCCTTAATATACATTAATCCCTCACTTTACTGTTTCTGCTTCTACTACTATGCTAATAGTATTGTCCACAACCACTTGTTTGCTAATAAATTTAACACTTCGTTTAGTCACGGTCTTAAATATAACAATGATAACATCTAAATCTTTCTCACCCCTCTACTTACTAATAATGCTCTACTTACCTTACCACCTCACAGCATATGAACACAAACTCTATTCAGATCTCATATTCCCTAAATCCCAAATCTCTACCACTCTTCTTTTAAGAAGCCAGATCATTGTAACAACATACCCTCTTCCATAGCCAACCCCCCAAATACCATAATCCCTCTCCGACCTAGTTACATCAGCCAAAAATCTAGGCAATATCTGAGGCTTATCAATAAAATCCTGAAACTGATAACCCAACTGAACTCCAACCTAACTAAAGATGGTAACATCCATCCTAACCCAGGCCCATCCACACCAGAGATTCCCCCATCTAAACCCTAACAATGCTACACGTTCTGACACTTGCTCTAAGGTAAACAATCCTGCCCACTATTCTCTGTTAAATAAGCATCTGAACTCCTTCCTAGCCTATCATCTTAACATCAGAAGCCTAAATAATAAAATCCACTACCTCCATGCACTGTTAGCTGTCCACTCCCAGATATTCTGTGTCTTACCGAAACCTGGTTAAAACCAGCAAAACTAAAGACACTGAAGTAACTCCTCCAGGATATAACATCCTTAGGTTAGACAGGAAATCCAAGAAAGGTAGTGGGATAGCTGTATTATTTAATCCAACCTCACAGTCACTATTGACATCCAACAGCCTCCTCAGGTAAACAATGCTGAAATTCTTATCACCAAACTACAAATAAATAAAAATAAATGTAGATATATTGTCAGCATCTATATTCCCCCTGGAAAAAATGTCAGCACCATAGAACATATATTACACTGGCTCACCTGCAGCTACCCACAAGAAACTATTGTCTTAGCTGACTTTAACATCGACTGGAACACCTGATGTTCATCGTGCATACAGCTGCAGTCATAACAGATGGGTTTTCCTGCCGTCAGGCGGGTCCTCGGTCGGATGAATTCCAAAGTCTAGGTCCAGCGTCGGTTGTCGTCGCTTCTTCCCTGACGTCAGTGCGACAGGGGTATAAAAGAACCAGCCGACGCCATTTTCTTCAGTCTTTCTTGCCGCGTGGTGCCCGAAGCAGAAGCAGTTCGCAAGTGCCAGTCGGCCAGCTCCTGAGATTACGAATATCTGCAACCGAAGTCTTCTTGAAAGCTAAGTACCCCGTTGGGGAACTTTTTCTTGCCTCAGACCAATGTCAGACAAAGTTAATAATTGTATTTCATGTGGGAAGCAAATACCGCATAAGGATTTTCATTCCCTCTGCATTCCTTGCTTAGGCCCAGACCACGACGTCTCGGCCTGTCGTTTTTGTACTACTTTCAACAAACGCACCATTAAGCGTCGGGCGGAGTTCGCCCAGCACTTTTTTGGCAAAAAATGTAACTACATAATGTCGTCGGATACTCCGACTCCAGTTTTGACTAAAAGACGCAAAGATAAGGACCGACACACGAGGTCCGCGGCCTCTACCGACACCACGCCAAAGCCGACTTCAGGTGGTCTGGTTCTCAGCGAGGCGCCTACACAGCCCCTGACTACTGACGACACTTCATTGGCGGTGTCTTCTGTACCCGAGGTCGCAGGCTCTTCGGCCCACACCCCGACTACAGATACCGAAGCCACTCTTGGCGGTGAAACTCAAAGTTTAGACAGGTCTGCCTCCTCTCAAGGTGTCTTCAGGCCTTCCTCTTCTTTTTCCATCAAGGCTTTCACTAAGTCTAAGACAGCCATGCATTCTAAAAAACAAACCCCACAGGGCCCTTCTCAAGGCCCCATGCCTAAAAAGCAGATGCTCAAAATGGCTGAGGACTTAATTACACTTATCAGGGGTTCTCAACCCCCTCCAGAAAAAAGGCCCAGAGTGGAGGAAGAATCCCCCTCCTCGGACCAGGCTTCCATTATTTCAGAACATTCTGATGACCAGGAACATTCATACTCCCCTTTTGAAGATTCTGATGCAGAGGAGTCCATTCCTTCTGTCTCCCCCCCTGAGGATTACTCTTTTGGGGAAACCTTGCATACCTTGAGGGAACACTTCCATTGGGAAGGCCAAGAGTACTCAGACTCCAAGAAAAGGCTTAGGGATTTTCTCTTGCTCCCTCAGTGCAGGCCTTTGGCTATACCTCCTGTCTTAGATATCCTTGATGATGTGTATTTGGAGTCCTGCCTCAACCCAGACTCTTTACCTCCAGCCCCAGTCAAGCCTGACAGGTATTACCGGGTTCCTGACTCACACCAATTCCTATACAAAAGCCATGCGGCTGACCCAGAAACTATCTCACAGGGCCCCAAGGGAATTAAGGCCTCCACTGCTAAAAATCCATTACCTTCAGAGGGGGATTCCAGAGCTTTAGAAAGGTGGGGGAAAAAGGTATACACTTCGGCCACCTTATCCGTGAGGGCATTAAACTGCCAGTTCCATATGTTAAAGTACCAACAGTTTCTGTTATCACAGTTGAGAAGCAAAATGTCACAACCTGAACAACCAGATTTGAAGGAGTTGCAGGATTTGATGCATAGTGCAGAACAAGTAGGTAAACATACCTTGCAATGTGGTTTTGATGCTTTAGAGGCCTCATGTAGAGCTGCTGTTACAGGATCAGTCATACGTAGACATGCTTGGCTCAAAGAGCAAACCTTACCAGATCATGTCAAAGCTAAATTACTGGATGCACCTCTGCAAAAAGATGTATTGTTTGGTGTTAAAGCTGAGGAGGTATTAAAGAAAATGGAGGAAAAGGCAAAATCAATGCAAACAGTGAAAGATTTCCTACAGGTACAACCTCCATGTTTTAGTATAAATTGGCCTTCAAAAAATTGGTCCTTTCCAGCCACGGACAGACCCCAAAGAGGTAGATACAGGCACCCGAGGGGTAGAGGGCAATCTCAAGGATCTTTTAGAGGCAGACAATGGCAAGCACCTACCCAAAGAGGTGGTGAGGATAGTTCACAGCCATTCAGAAAGCAGAACCAATGACTTTCCCCTTTGCATGCCAAGCAAGGCTCAAATGGCAGCACCTTTAGGCGGAAAACTGGCATTATTTTCAAAAAAACTGGCATATTGTCACAAAAGACAAATGGATCCTGGACATTATAGACAGAGGCTACAGATTCCACTTTCACACCCTTCCAAAAATGAGAGGCATGCCAATCCTGCCACACAATCAAAGGGCAGAGGCACAAAAACAAATTTCAGATCTCATGGACATGAATGCTATTCAAGAGGTACCTACACAAGAACAGGGTCAAGGTTTTTATTCCAGACTATTCCTGGTACCAAGGAAGGGCAAAGATTGGAGACCTATTTTGGACCTATCCATCCTAAACACATTTTTACTTGTGCCAAAATTCAAGATGCTCACATTAAAGCAGCTTCTTCCCATGCTGGGCAAGGAGTCTTGGCTGGTAACATTGGACCTCAAGGAGGCATACCTGCATGTCCCAATCAGACAAGATTGCAGAAGATACCTCAGATTTCTTGCAGGTTCAACTCATTATCAATTCTCTGCATTGCCCTTTGGCTTATCTACTGTGCCCAGAGTGTTCACGAAATGCCTAGCATCAGTAATTGCCTACTGCAGACTGCAAGGGATACAAATATACCCATATTTGGATGACTGCCTGATCCAAGCGGACAGCAAGCACATATTTCTGAAACATCTGGCTTTTGTAATAAGGTTGTTGAATTCCCTGGGATACACAGTCAACAAAAAGAAATCAAGGCTAATACCCTCTCAAACAATAATTTTCCTGGGTGCCAACTTGGATACAAACACCCAGATGGCCTACCTCACGCCAGAGAAACAAGGGCAACTAACTCAATACTTCAGAAAACTGGCAACTTTCACCAGGCTGACTGCAAGTAAAATCCTGCAGGCTGTGTGATTCTTGGCATCTTGCATCCTACTAATTCCATGTGCAAAGCTGCATATGAGGAAACTTCAATGGTACCTGAAAAACCTATGGTCTCAGCACAGCCACAGCTTGGAAACAATAATACCACTAATTCCATGTCTTCAAAAGGAATTTCTGTGGTGGGCTCAAGCATGCCAAAGAAACACAGGTCTCCCATTCTGCAAGCCTCAAGCAAGTCAAATCATCACAACAGACACCTCGGATTACGCCTGGGGGGCACACATGACAGATCGGTGCATTCAGGGCAGATGGTCCCAAAAGGAAAAGCACCTACACATCAATCAAAAGGAAATGCTAGCAGTAATAAATGCTATTATGGCTTTCAAAGACCTGCTGCATCCAGGCCAGCTATTGATAAGGACAGACAACACCACAGTAATGTGGTACATAAACAAACAGGGAGGAACCCATTCATACCCCCTATGCAGGCTAACCATGTCTCTTTGGAACATGGCTCTAGAATTGCAAATCGAGCTTCAAGCACAGTTCCTGCCAGGCAAGGAAAACATGCTGGCAGACAACCTAAGCAGAAATACGACAGATCCACATGAATGGAAGTTGCATCCTCAAGTTTTTTCAAAGATAATTCAGGCATGGGGAAGGCCAGACATAGATCTCTTTGCCTCCCACAGAAATCACCAATTGGCAAAATTCTGCTCAAGGACATTTCATCCACAGGCCTGGAAAGTGGACGCACTCTCTTTCAGTTGGACAACAATGACAGTTTATGCCTTTCCACCTCTTCCTCTGCTGCCCAAAGTTCTATTAAAAACCAGAGCAGACAGACCAAAGATGATTCTCACTGCTCCAGACTGGCCAAGGCAACACTGGTACCCACTCCTGAGGAGCCTGACGCATTCACCACCATGGATCCTGCCTCTAATGCCTCTTCTACTGACTCAGCACAACTTCAAAACTCTTCACAGTCAGCTGAAAACACTAAATCTAGCCGCATGGAAGATTCCTTAAAATCACAACAGACCCTACTCTCCAAGGAGGTACAGGATGTCATTTTGGAGGCCAGAAGACCTTCTACTAGAAAAGCCTACTCCGCCAAATGGAAACGGTTTTGTGCTTGGAATGAGAAAAAGGGCCAGAACCCTGGAATACTGAATTTACCTCAAATATTACAGTACCTGACTGAGTTGCTAAGCAGTGGACTTTCATTCTCTTCCATCAAAATCCATGCCTCGGCCATTTCTGCAGAATACAACACTGATCCTCCTTTATTCTCTAACCCCGTCTTAAGACAGTTCCTCAGAGGGGCTAAGAATATAAAACCCCCAAGGAAACCACCAGTGCCTGCTTGGGATCTCAATTTCATTCTAGAGAAACTGACTTTGCCTCCTTTTGAGCCAGCTGCCTCAACAGAACTACAATATTTGTCCTGGAAAACAGCCTTCCTGCTGGCTATCACCTCAGCTCGCAGGGTTTCGGAACTACAAGCCCTCATGGCTGTGCAGCCTTTCATCATTTTCCATCAGGACAGAGTTTCTTTACGAACCAATCCTTCCTTTATGCCAAAGGTAGTATCCAGGGTAGCCTTGAATCAGGCTATCCACTTACCTACCTTTTACCCCAATCCTCAAAACAAAGGGGAGAGACTGCTACATTCCTTGGACATTCACAGGCAACTACATTATTATTTGGACAGAACAAAGCCTTTCAGAAAATCAGAGCAACTCTTTGTGTCCTATGCTACAGGGGCTCAAGGGGAAGCCTATTTCCAAACAGACAATCTCAAAATGGATAGCCCACTGCATACACTTTTGTTACTCTCTTCATGGTAAAACTGTACCTGCAGGCATCAAGTCTCACTCCACAAGGGCCACAGCTACCTCTGCAGCTTTCCTCAGGGGGGTTCCTACCAAAGATATTTTGGAAGCTGCCACTTGGAGTTCTGTGCATACTTTCTCCAAGCACTATCACCTGCCTTTATACTCCAAATCTAGAGCAGGTTTTGCCACTGCAGTTTTGCAGGGCATCCTGGCTCCTCCTAGTTCCACCTAGTGCCTACCACCCCTATTTTAGCTTTGGTATTCTACCCATCTGTAATGACTGCAGCTGTATGTACGATGAACATAGTACAGTTTTGTACCTACCATAAATGTAGATGTTCGAGTGCTAATACAGCTGCAGTCCAGGTTTCCCTCCATCCTTCCCCTCTGGGACAGGCCTAACGGCTAAGACCTCCTCATGCAACCTCATTGGGGTATTCTTTTATGGTGTATTTGCTTGCAACTACTGTTTTTTGATTATACTGCATTGCATTATTACATAAATTTATGTATTGCCTTCCTTCTGGGGGCACCTGACATCTGGGGCAAGAAAAACTGAAGAAAATGGCGTCGGCTGGTTCTTTTATACCCCTGTTGCACTGACGTCAGGGAAGAAGCGACGACAACCGACGCCGGACCTAGACTTTGGAATTCGGCCGACCGAGGACCCACCTGAAGGCAGGAAAATCCATCTGCTATGACTGCAGCTGTATTAGCAGTCGAACATCTACATTTATGGTAGGTACAAAACTGTACTTTCCTCCAAATCCTCCAGCAATCACATAAACCTCCATGGGTTTACTCAAACCATATCCTCCCCCACTAGGTATAGCAAAAATAATGACAAAGGTAGTATCCTAGATTGGATCCTGATCAATGCTGACCCACAGATGCACCATTCAGGCACACTACCTGATGACCCCAACGATCATTGCCTCACCTACATCATCAAATTCAAAGCTGAGACTACCCATCGTCACACCTATAAAGTGACATGAAACAAAAAAAACTTTAACCTAGACAACTTCCTACATAACCTCAGGGCTGTCAACTGGTCTGAGCTTAGGACTCCCACTAGATGAGGCTGTGGCCTTCTTTAATACTAAATTCCTCAGTATCCTTAACTCCCATGCCCCTATTTGCACCGTCTGTGCCAAAACTCGAACTGCACCATCGCTAACTAAACTTACAAAAACCAAAATAACTAATAGGAACAAGGCCTGGGCCACTTTGCATACTACTTGAAACCCTATAAACCTCATCAGATGCCATCAAAGAAGGAATGACACTAAAAAATCCATCATATCAGACAAAAAATATTACTATACCCACCTACAACAAAAGCATCAAAATAAACCCCAAATGTTCTGGGCTGGAATAAATAACCTCCTCCACCCAGGCTGTACTACCACTCCCACCCTATCAGTTGCCCTCGACAAAACACCAGTGGCTATCACTAACACATTCAGTAGCTTCTTTACTGAAACTATCCAGATACTAGCCACCCAACTCACTTCTACCAAGCCTAACCCCCCTCACCCTGTCCCCCCCCTGCCATATCTCAAAATAACAATTCCGACAGCTCAAAGCTTCTTGCAACTCATTTCTCCTTTAGCCTCCAACCTATCCCTACTACCCTCATACGAACCATTCTCAAAAACTTAAACCCACTTCTCTAGCAGCAGACCACCTCCCAGCTGAATTCCTGTAATTATCTGCTGAGGCCATCACTATCCCAGTCTCTACCCTCATAAATAGATCCATTTCCGAGGCAACCATTCCATCAATATGGAAAATATCACATGTAATACCCCTACATAAAGAGGTAGTTCCACAGAACTGTCCAGCTTTAGGCCCATAGCCATACTCTCACCTCTATACAAACTATTGAAAAAGTGTGTCCACATACAACTAATGCACTACCTCAACCATAATAAACTTCTCACAGACTCCCAGCATGGTTTTAGACCGCACCATAGTACCACATCAGCCCTCTTATCTTTCACCAATGTCATCAATCTTAATCGAAACTACAACAAGCTATCATCTGCACTCTTTCTGGACCTCTCTAAGGCCTTTGATATGGTCAACCATCAACTTCTGCTCAGTACCATGAAAGCTGTCTTCCTGGACCATCACTGTCTACAATGGTTTCAGTCCTGTCTAAGGAGTAGACAGCAGGCTGTCTTATGGCAGGACAAACTGTCATCACATCTCCCGGTCACCTTAGGAGTCCCTCAGGGCTCTATTCTAGGTCCCCTTTTCTTCTCTGTCTTCATAAATGACCTTCATACCACTATCCCAAATGCACACTGTATCCAATATACCGACAATTCTATGTTGATTGGCTCTTCCATCTCACAAAGTAATCTGCTATCGCCAACCCAGAAAACCTTTAACAGTATTGAAAATTGGCTAAGTGATTGACAACTTCTCTTGATTCCCAACAAAACCAAGCTACTGCTTTTCTCTCCCACCTCTAGATCCACTCATCCATTCCTCACTGTTAAGTCTAATAATGGTACAATCATCTCCCCAGATAACTAAACTAAGCTCCTAGGAGTAACAATAGATAGTAACCTCAAATTCTATGTGCATATCGACTACACTATTAAGTCAATCAACAAAATAATAGGATCCCTCTACAATGTCAAACCTTTCTTAACCCTTTTGCTAGGATTGTTATTGCCCGAACCCATCTTCTCCCCACTCTCCTTTATGCCTCACCAGTATTTACAAACCTCTCTAAAGCTAACCTCAGCAAACTATCTTCCTGTTGTTACCATATAGCTAGATAAACCACAGGTATGGCATACAGGATGCACCACTGCAAAAACCTAACTCAACTTGATTGGCGGGAATTTCCTTCCCTTCTAAAGCTTAACCAGCTTACAGTAGCACACAAAATGCTCAACCATCTGGATAATACCCCAACTCTTAAAGGCATTATTAGCCCATATAATGTTATCAGGCCACTTCGTTCATCCAACAAGCTATCAATCCTTACCCTAAAATCCAATAATACAGCAGGTGATTCCCTGTTTGCTAACTCAGTGGGTAAAATTTGGAATCTTCTTCCTAACCAAGTAGGTAAAATTTGGAACCTTCTTCCTGCAAATCTTACCCAAGAGCCATCTCTTCCCTATTTAAAAAAGGCCTCAGAAATACTTTAGAGCTAACTGGCTCTGCCCTTTCCTAAACCCTGACTAACCCAATCCAACAACTTGGTCTTTCTTTAGCTATTTCCCTAATATGTTCTAAATTTGTGAAATGATCTCTCTTGTATTTTTCCTCACTCTATTAACCTTTAGCATATGCCTTTGTGTTCCTAATGTGGTGAACTATCTGAAATATTGTATCTATATCCTTTGTTCTCTTGGAATATTATTGTACTATTACTAGTATTATTATTATTGTGAAGCTTTTCTTCCCGGGCCTCCGCTGAAAATGGGCATGTATCCAGTCGGACTATCCTGGTCAACCAATGTAAAATAAATAAATAAATGTACTGACTTTCCCTCTTCCACTGCATTGGTGACTGTCTCAAAAAAGTCAACCAGGTTCAACAGGCAAGATCTGCCCTTGACGAATCTGAACTGGGTGGGGTCAATCCTTTCTAACCTCCTCTGACTGATTCTTACAGTTACCATGCAATATTTTATATGCTGTACTAATTATTCCTTTTTAACAGAAGCTTCTCTTCTAGATTCTACAAAAAACTCTACCAGAGCTGGTCTTTGGTTTAGCACCCTCCCCCATTTGTTTCTCTTTGCCTATACTCTGATATCAATCCTTGATAGGGAAGGCAATCTCTAACCCACAGTCCAAATAAATTCTTGGCATCTTCCCATTCTATTGTCTTTCCCTCTCTATTTATATGCTCCCAATACCTTGGTTCCTTTGCCAGTTTTCTCCAATAAATTCCAGCCTCCTTTTGCCTATTGCCCGTATCCCTAGTTGCAGTCATCTCTATTGGTAGAATCTCCATTCTCCATTCCCAGGTTGTCTTAGTTCTTAGAACACATTCTGCTACTTTGAGTTTAATATCCTATACGATTATTGTTATTGTTATTCTCCTTAAAGAGCTGCATCCAAAATCCCAGTCTGTCTATGTTTTTTGAGCACCCCCTCATTTCATCATCATTGTTTTCCTCTTTAAATTATAGGTTTCTGCTTGTATGTCTTAACTGTGTAGCTATGAACTACCCACTCAAATTGGGCAATACCAATCCGCCTTGTTTTATTGGAAGAATCAGCTTATTCTATGTGACTCTTTCAGTGTTCCCCTCCCAGATAAAATCCTTCAGCTCTTTATTAATTGCTATCTTCAACTGCTCCTCTGATTGATAAAAATATGCCTGACTTGTGTATAAGACTAACGGGACAAACACTACAACTGCTTGTATCTTACTATTCATATCCATATAACAGAGCTTCCAATTTCTCAGCTTTTGTATTATCTTTTGTTTAGTCTCTTCCCACAAATCCTTAGCTACCACACTGGAATCATTTTAATCCATACTCCTAAATACTTCATTTTATCATGTCCACATAAATATGGATATTGCTGAACCAATTAATGTATGGTACATAATTTGCTGCTATTGTCTTTGTTTTAGCTTCATTCATTTTGTATCTCAAAAAGAACTGAAACTGCCTCAAAGTATTCTGCAACACTGTAATGTCCTTTTCTGGTTTTATCAGGTATAAAATAATATCATCTGCAAAAAGAGCTAGTGCTTCTTCACTACCATGCTAATTATTTCCTTGAATTTCTGAATCCCTTATTTTCTTTGCCAATAATTTTAAATACAATGCAAATAACAAAAGGTTGTTAAATGTTTGGCTCCTCTCCACAAAACCACAGTGATCCATATCTATCAATTTTGGCATCACTTTTGCCATTCTTTCAGCTATTAAAAACATAATTATGTTAAAATCATGGTTTAGTATAGAAATGGGCATGTATGAAGCTGGCTCTGATGGAACTTTACCATCTTTAGGTATTATAGCTACCACCTCTTTCTTACATGATATTGGTACTTCTCCTGTTCAAATACTGTTAAACAAAACCTTCCAGACCATTATCAGTTTTTCTCTCATGGCTTCCAAACTTCTACAGTAATACCATATATTTCTGGAGACTTTCTTGTAGATTGGTTATGCATCACTAGTTTTATCTTATTTCATCCAATTCTAACTATTAGTAATTGAGCCTCATCTGCCTCTAACCTTGGCATATTTGATTATTCCGTAAACATTTCCATTTGTACCTTTTCTTGATTTCCATATTTCTCTGCTTTATACAGACTTTCATAGTTTCCAAAATATTTCTAATACTTCTACAGGATCTCTTGTTATCTTCCATATTATAGGTTCCATAAGCTTTGCGACACCCCATTCTACTTTCTGTTGCCTGAAGCATTATGCTAAACATTTTTGTGCCCTAGTGTTATTATCAAAAAAAAACAGTTGCTTAACAGCAACCTTTCTAAGCTTGTGCATATTATCGAGGTAATCCCTTATTCTCTGTTTAACATTTTGCAGTTGCTCCTCTTCTTGTTGTGTGAGATCCCCCTATTTTGCAGTACTTTAACATCTGTTAGTCCCTCTAAATAATTATTGTTACTTCTTAAACATCAGTGGCGGATCCAGGAATCAGCAAAAGGGGGGGGGGGTTGCACAGTCTGCTCAGTTGACTACCATTGGCGGGTCCAGGAATTTGCAGAAGGGAAGGAGTAGTCTGAAAAGCACACCAGTGTGGAGTGGAGGTGGGTGGAAAACTGAGTGTGGAGGGGCTGTGGAAAGATCCTTAAGATGCTCTGACAGCAGATATGACAAGACAGCAATATATATTCTGTTGCACATCATTGTGTTGTGGCTGTGATAGTGGAGTTAAGTGACTCTTGCCCAACATACAGCAAATTTACAGACAGTGTCAGCTATTTCAAGGCATTCCCAGGTGAGACTTTGTTACTTATGGCAGGTCACAGACCCCTTCCACCATGGCATACTTTGCATAAGCATTATGACAGCCTAGCAAATAGTCACAGTGAAAGCGATATCACTTCGGCAAGTACCATAGCAAATGCAAGCAATTTTGTAAGTAAATAAGAATTTCTGCAAAGCCAGTGAATAACTAAACACACACACAAATTTAAGGAACAACATGTTATGGAGGAAAAATCTGAAAAAGCAGACAGAGCACCTTAAAACCTTTTCCCGCTATTCAGTCTCCTATAGATTGCGGAGGGATGAACTATGCCTAGCTTACAAGGCATCCGCAAACCCAGCACTTATGAATCTCATACATATTCGTAAGTCAAATAGTACCACAAATACAAGGTCTAGGGATCTGAATTTTGACTGTGACTTAAACAGAACATGCTAGAAAGACAGCTGTATTCCCCAGAGACTGCCCTTCCTATGGAACAGGCTTCCCATCCATGTGAAGCCGAGTTCATCTATTACCCAGTTTAAGCACAACCTTTGGGAATAGGAAATATACACCGGGCCTGGCACCCATGTCCCTTATGGACAGAGGTTGCTTATAAATGCCTGACCCTCAATGTCCTATTTGGATTCAGAACATCATTATTCTTTTGGGAAAACTTGGCTAGGCTTAGAAAGACTCCCAGGTTGTTAGCCTAGTAACAGTCTATAAATCTATAAATACTGTATCTTAGTTCAGTTAGATACTATTATGAAAACAAATATAATCACTGTAAAATATCGGGTCTATATCACGAAATCGAACTTCCAAAGTGTTGAACACCATAAGTTCGAATTTGGAAGATCGAATTCGGATAACATCGACACTTCAAAACAGCAAATTTTTTCCCAGGGATTCCGAAAAACACACACATAACGCAATCACACCAAACACCTTCAAAACCTACACTAAAGCTAATATACACCACTGTCTATGCACTATCCTTAACCCAGCCCTAACCCTAAAGTCCGTCACTACCGCACACTTACCTGACCTGTGCCCTAACCCTAAAGTCCGTCACTACCGCACACTTACCTGACCCGCGCCCTAACCCTAAAGTCTGTCACTACCTGTTCATACACTTACCTTGACCCCTGTCCGAAAATGCTGAAGCCGCAGAAATGGCCAACTGAATTCTTTCCCTGGGAAAGAATTCGGGTTTCCAAGGCTTCGACATTCTGAACTTTCAAACTACCAAGTTCGGCCTTCCGGTATTCGGCGTTCACAACATTCGATTTCGTGATATAGACCCTAAAATATCACAGAGAAATGTAACACAATACCTACTTTAATGTCATGCAGTATTTAATATAAATCAGAAGCACATACTTTGGGCTGAATCAGTAACGATTCTATTTAATTTGTGCAAAAAATAACACACTTACTATCATAGGACAAAACTGAATGTGCCAATGATTGGAATCCCAAAATGTATTTGCAAAAAAAATAAGGCCAAAAAAGCAGCCAAAGAAAACACTTTAAATGTTTTTCTAGGGGGCAAGCCCCTCTGCACCCCATGATGTGGGGGAGCAAGAAGGGTGAAATCCCCTGCCGGCAGAGACAGTGATTTCCTGTGGAGCAATTCTGAATGTCGGCAGGTCGAACCTCAGGCAACTGAGGCTGAAGACTTAAATTTTCACTCACCTGTAGTTTACTCAATAACACAAAAAGCTTTCCTCAGCAGAACACAAACGTATCTTCTAACAGTTCAGGGCCAATCATTTTTATCGACGAACAGCCCCCATACCCATTGTCTACCTGAAGTATCTAGTTTGACCCTTCCAGTATAAAAAAAATAATTCCATTGAAGTAAATTTTGTTTCACAGAAACAGTAATCACTACTACCAGATTGTTTCACTCAAATACATCTCAGTCCTTCAAAATTAGGATTACAACATCAAACAGCAGGGGCTTTGGCTCAGTCTGACACTCCTGGTCAACAAATGTAAAAATAAATAAATTTAATCCATGGAAATTCACCACACCCATTGCCTACCCACAGTGTCTGGTTACACTAATGTATTTTTCACAAACAGTAGTGACAGCTTGCACTCCCACTTGCTTCAGCCAAATATACTTTACTCCTTTAAAGCTGGAATTAAAACAACAAAACACAGGGGACAATCATTTCATCCACAAAACACTCCATGCCTATATTCTACCTAAATTATCTACTTTGACCCTGATAGGATTAAAAATAATAATAGTTTCATTAGTGTATTTTTGTTACAAAGAAAAAGTAGTTAGAGCTTATCTTCTAGCTTGCTTCATCAAATGCACATTAATTTTTCAAAGCTAGAATTACAAAAAATAAACATTGGGTCAGTCATTTCATCGACATACAGCCTGAATGCCCACTGCATATCTATAATAACTGGTTTGACCATTCTAGGATAAAAAAAAATAGTTACTGTTTTTGCAAAACAAAAATGTAGTAATGTAATCTCAGCTTGTATTCAAGCTTGTTTACCCAAATACACATTAGTCCTGCAAAGTTAGAATTACAACAGCAAAGAGTGGGTCAGCTATTTCATCCACAGACAACCCCCATACTCACTGTCTACCCCAGTGTTTGGTTTGACCCTGCCAGGTTAAAAAAAAAGAATGGTTGTGTTAATGTATTTCATTCATATAAACAATAGTCACCATTTGTATTCCATCATACTTCACACAAGTACATCTTAGCCTTGCAAAGCTAGAATTACAGCAACAAAACACCAGGGACAATAATTTCAATCATAAACAGCCCTCATACCCATGACATTAAAAAAATGCATTAAGGTATGTTATTTTACATGCCAGTAATAACAACCTGTATTCCTGCTTGCTTCACCCAAATACATATTAATCTTGCAAAATCAGAATTACAACAGTAAATAGCTAGGGCCAATCATTACACCAATAGACAGTCCCCATACCCGTTGACTACCCCACACTATCTGGTTTAGCCCTGCTAGATTAAAAAAAAAACAAAAAAAAAAAAAAAAACTTTAAATTACTCTGTAGACTTATAGAAACACACTCTTCCATACTTGGCCTGAAAAATTAAGTAATAAAATAAAATAAAATGGCTTTTGTGAATCCATTATACCAATAAATCTAGCAGTCTATTTGTTATAGATAGGTGAGTGTGAGTGTGTGTGTGTGTGTGTGTGTTTGTGTTTGGGGACCATATGGCAATATAAAGGTGAGCAGACACAAAGAGAAAGAAGACCAGAAAGGCTCATCCAGACTCTGCTACACTTTGCTGTGAAGGAAAGGTTAGTTTGCTTTTATTTTTTGTATTACTGTATTGCCTTTCTATATTTTGAATACTGTAGTTTGTTTTCTTTACCTTGTGTTTTGCTTGCATTCTGTTTTAACAGCATATTAAAACTTCAAAAGAGACCACAGCTCTCTCTGTTCTGAGTCAGGCAGAATACCACTGTCTTTCTAGTTACCCACCTCTTATGTTAATCTGACCATATATCTCATTTCTGTCTACTTTCACTGGCTTATGTGAGTAATCACAAAATCATCATTTTTGAAATCCCACCCGTTCAATTATTTAAATTTATTGGCCATCCTACAGTATTTCATAGTACCAAAATACAAAAGTGACCACCCCTTTCAATCCATCTTGCTGTTTTAAAAATAGTAATTATCCACTAAACCTTAACTTTTTAAACAGGTAAAACTCAAGTTACCTACTTTCACATCTAACTTCTCTAGTGCACACTGCAGAGTACATTCTTTTCAATCTTACCTTTAAGCATCCCTGTGAATAGCACTTTCTCTAATACCTGCTGGAAAGCACTAGGAAGCCTTAAACTCATACAAACACTGAATTCTCCTTGTTAACAAGGAGAAATTAATAGTAGGCACTAAACAGCCTATAATTGCAAAGTACCTTGCTAAGGAAACAGCTCCTATACTTTACAAAGAAAAAAAAAAGCCCCAAACCAGGCATGTCCAAGGGTCAGCTTCCGGTGATTTCTCCTGTCCACCTGGTGAATCTGGGCATACTGGGGCAATGCAGCAATTGCCTCATGTACACAGACAACCCTCTCCTCCTACCACCCAACACTACAACCTGTGAGAGATGCACTTACATAGCCAAAATGGAAGCAAAGCTCTCTCCACCCAAGATTGTGCTAAACAGTCAAGAGGAGAAGGTTAACACCCACACTACAACTCAAGCAACACATAGCCCTTCTAAACCCGCACCACCAACACCCACATATAGCAACACTAAATCCACATATGCAGAGGCCCTTAACTGTAACCTGCCCAAGCAACAAAGACCTCTGAAGCTGAAACGCAAACAAACACCAATCACAACCAATGTGTCACATAGTTCACAACACCAGTGTGCCACCCAGCAACAGCCCCTAAGGCAAGACAATGTACCTAACACTTTAGTCATAGGTGACTCTATAGTCCGGCACACTGATGTCCCTCTCACCAGGTTGAATAAGGAGAAAATTAGTCAGCTGCCTGTCAGGTGCCAGGATCCACCACATAACGCATGCACTCAAGTCACTCCACAACAAGTACAAATATGACTCTGTCATTGTCCATGTTGGAGTGAATGACTTGAGACGTACCTCCCTGGACTACATGAAAAGAGACATGGAAGAGCTCTCGGATCATGTGGCCCAGGCAGGTATGACCCTAGCCTTGAGTAGCATCCTGCCTTCGCCCAGAATGATACCACAATATAAGGATAAAATGATTGACTTCAACAATTGGCTAAGCTTATGGTGTCATTCAAAGGGGATCCAGTATCTGTCTGCCTGGGATGACATGATTGACAGACCACGATGCTTTGCCAGAGATGGTCTGCATCTGTCGCCCTGGGATTCAGGTTACTGGCTAAGGCTCTTGCCACCCCTATAGTGCCTTTTTAGGCAAACTTCAAAGGACAAAACCACCACCGTAACAGGTACAAGCATGCAAAATCTGAAGGTAATGCTACTCAATGCTAGAAGTCTAAACCTCAAAATGCACTCTCTCGAGGCACTCCTAAAAATGGAGAACATCGATATCTGTGCAGTAACTGAGACCTGGTTCAAGGCTCCAGAGAGCACCCCTGCAATACCAGGCTACAACTCTTACCACACTTTTCAGCCACCAAACCAGGACCGAAACACTAAAGGTGGAGGAGTGTCAATATTCACCAAGGATATTCACACCACCAGGCTAGTTGGCCAACACAATGTGTCTGAAATTCTCCAAGTGCAACTAACACTAGGTAAGACTGCAATCCAAATTGTAGCTTGCTACAGATCCCTACCATACCCCAAGATTCTCACTACACCTTTCTAAACATACTGGAAAATATTAAAATAGAACCAAACACCCTAATACTGGGTGATTTTAACTACCCTGCCATTAACTGGGAAAACTACTCATGTCCCAACACCTTTAGCAACGGTTCTTGGAATTCATAAATTCCAACGCCCTGGATCAACTAATCCATAGTCCCACCAGGGCTCCAATATCCTAGACCTGGTCATTACCAACATGGGAAATCAATGCTCCATACCTATGGTCACCCCTCGTTAGTCAGGTCTGACCATAAGCTAATCACCCTTAACATCCACATCCCACCCCACCCCCAGTAAAGAAACCACCATAAAAACTTCTCCAAAGCCAACTTCATGCTACTCAAGTCAGAAGTGACAAACTTCATGACACCCATGCAGACGGGAACTGAAAGTTCAACTGCTGAATCCTACACTAAGGCACTGTACGAGCACATCCACTCATGCATAAATCGTGCCATCCCAAATAGACCCAAAATGCTCTCATCCAAAAAAAGGAAGCCAATCTGGTGGTCCCCTGCCATAAACAAACTTTACAACAAAAGGAAAAACTTTTGCAGAAAAGAGGAAAATCCCAGGATGCAAAAAACTCCCTTACTAGCCTCAGTAAGAAACTGAGATGCCTCATAAAATCCTCCAAAGCTAGTTACGAAAATAAAATTGCCAAAGATTCCAAAGACAACCACAAAGCATTCTATAACTATGTCAAGAATCTAAATGGCAATGCTCAGATCTGCTCTGAGCTAAAACAGAATGGCATTAAATATACTGATCCGAAGGATATTGCCAATATCCTGGCAGATCGATTCAGTGCCAACTTCACCCCCTCTCACCCCTAAATGGCCCATCTCAATACCGAAGATTGCCAAATTCCAGTAATAATGGCCACACAGGTACAAAACGCACTCTCTAAAGCCAAGAATACAGCATCCATGGGACCAGATGACATCCCGGGCTGTGTACTACATGAACTACAATATGAACTGGCACCTCACCTAAGTGTCATGTTTAATCATAGCCTCACCTCAGGTTTCATGCCCACTGAGTGGCGCAGAGCTACAGTTATCCCAATCCACAAGGTGGATCCACCTTGGATCCCGGAAACTACCATCCCATCAGTCTGACAAGCCTTATCTGCAAGGCCATGGAGCGTATTATCATGGAACTTAAAAACAAAGACATTGGCAGCCTTCAAACACTGGACCCCACCCAGTTTGGGTTTGTGAAGGGCCGATCTTGTCTCCTGAACCTGATTGACTTCTTTGAATCAGTCTCCAGAGCCATGGATAAGGGTAAGGTGGTCCACACAGCCTATCTAGACCTTGCCAAGGCCTTTGACACCATCCCCCACTCTGGAATCATAGATAAACTTACTAAGTTGGGCATTAATCCCTATGTCACCCAATGGGTTGCTAAATGGCTTACTGATAGAACCCACACTGTAAAGGTAGCCGACTGCAAATCCAGCTCCAGACAAGTGACAAGTGGAGTACCTCAGGGTTCAGTCCTGGGGCCGCTCTTGTTTGGCATCTACTTCTCTGAAGTACAGGTCAACACTAAGGGACTCTGGCTAACAAAGTTTGCAGATGACTGCAAACTGGGAGCCATTATTGAATCCCCAAATGATGTGGATACTCTACAAAAGGGTCTTACAGAAACAGATGCTTGGTGCCAGAGTCATGGGCTCAAGCTCAATGCCAAGAAATGTATTGTTATCCCCTTTGGGAAAAAACATGTATCCATGAATTACCATATAGGTGGCAGTACACTAAACACAGAAAGTGTGATAAGAGACTTAGGGACACAGGTGGACAGTGGCCTCACCTTCGATAACCACATCACCACAACAGTCAGGAAATCCTTCTATGTGTCACACCTCATCACGAAGGGCTTTTCATCCAGAAAAAAGGAGGTCATTGTCCCACTGTACTCATCCCTCATTAGACCCATTATAGAATACAACGCCCCATTTGGTATGTACCTCTCAAGACATCTGCAACAACTGGAAAGGCCTCAGAAATACCTCACTAAAAGAATCACAGGCCTAAAACAGATGCCCTACGCTGACCGCCTTAAAAAACTCCAGCTATACTCTGTCGCATATCGTCTACTCAGAGGCGATCTCTGCTTAACATACAAGGCCATGTCAAACCCAGAGCTGTTGGACATGCTCCACTTAAAGAAATCCCAATCCCTCAGAGCTACACGCCCAGGGATCTAAACCTTGTCATCACAATAAACAAAACATGCTGGAGGGATAGGTTCCTGACCCAGAGACTCCCCAGACTCTGGAATAGATTGCCCATACATGTCAAGCAGAGTGCCTCTTTGGACCTCTTCAAGAGGAACCTTGACGATTGGATGGGAGAAAGGAAATTCACCCCAGGGATCACGTCAGTCGCCCTGATAGACAGGGGTCCAGGAAAGTAAATAATGTGGGAAGAAATAGCCAGGGAATTGTTATGGCTAGGCTTGTATAGGCCCTAGGGCTGATAGCCTAGTACCAACCTATGAACCTATGAACATTATGAAAAAATGCAGCATTTAAGTCCTTTATTGCCAGACTTTCTTGGAATACAGCCACCCATCTGCATGCAAGCAGTCCTGATCCTGTCATTCTGTGCATCACACAGTACAGAATAAGTCATTATGTAAGTGTACTACTGACAAGATACAAGCATAAACTACACAAAACTGTTCTCTGTTTTGGGAAGAAGACACCTATTATTCTCTACAATACTACACCTTATCACAAATTCAAGCTGTTGCAATAACTCTCAGTACAATTTTATAGGGGGATACCAGAGACAAGCTGTGCATGTTAAATGAAAATAGAAATAAAAAATGCAATTTCAAATACACACTCCCACCAAATTGTATTCCCACCAAAGTTATTTATTTTCTGTTGTTCCTTACAACTACATTACACTTTTTCTCACTTTCCACTTCTACCATATCTATTTTTAGAAATCACACATTCTGTATACTTCATTACTTACACTTTGAAGAGGAATAAAAAAAAGATCTTCGGATCTGCTATCTGCTACATGTCCTTGTTTTCCTATTCCCAGTTCTTTCACTCCAGTGTTAAAACAAATGGGCAAATGTCATAGGGAGGGTATATTTCCAAGGCAAACAGCTATGGGAAGAAGTAAATAAATGTATTGAAGCCATTTGGCAATAGGCATGAACAGACTTGGAAATAACCACGAGAATAGCGCTAACACATCTGTAAGTACGGCAACTGAAAAACTTACAGAAAGTAGAACTTCAAAGTGCAGTATTGTATTTTCATGTAACATGAGTAACAGTTAGGGTTAATGCATGCACAGTGCAGAATGTTGTGTAGCCTGTAGTTGTGCTTCAAGTGCCTTGTGCTCTGTTTTATTTTTGCCTTCACCTGTTGTTCAGATAAGCTTCTTTTGGTCTCCCTGTCAGGTACTTTTGCAATCACGATGGGAGAGACAGTTACAAGAGACACTCAGGATCTTAGGGTTATCTGTGTGTTGAAATTGGAAAATGTACAAGCAAATAAGGTATGTTCTCAACTGTGTACCGTTTTATATTTTCTGATTTCAACTGAAACAGTTAAAAGCCATTTTACCAGGCTGTATGGCTGCTTCTTAAAAGCAAAAGGGGAGGGCCCCTGCTCCAAGGCCTAAATCTGCCACTGAACACGTCTCCCTTTTTTTTTTATTTCCACCTTATTTTTAAACTCCACTTTAATTTTATTCCAATCCCTAGCTATATTTTCAGAAGAAATTTCTATCTTCTCTAATAGCTCCTGAATAATTTCAACTACTGATTCCTTAAATTCTTCTCTTTTCAACAGATAGGTAGGAAAGCAGCAGTGTCTCATTTTTATTCCATTGCTGTTTTTTATTTTAGTGCTATACACTGTTGTGTTTTTATTTTAGTTGTTATTGGCACATGATCTGAAATGGTTATTGGCCATGTATCAAGACCTTCAATTAAATGCACGTGTTCCTGTGAAATGTAAATTCTTTCTAGCGTAGCCCAGTTTTTTGTGTCTTTGAGAAGGGTCTATATTACATATCCGAATGCTTAAATGTTCGAATCGCTAAAGGTCAACCTTTAGCGATCAAACATTCAAATGTTTGCTCGCTAAAGATTGACCTTTAGCGATCAAACATTCAAATGTTCGAATATGTAAGAAAATAATATTAAAAGAAAAAGGAAAGGGTTTAAGCAAGGGGGCAAGCCCCCCTGCACCTCCACACCCCCTGCTACTTAAATATACCAACTCCGAGATTGCACTTCAGTGCACTACAGTGCGGAAATGGGAAATTTCCCATTCTCTACAATGTAGCGTGATCTTGGAGTTGGTATATTTAAGTAGCGGGGGGTGTGGGGGTGCAGGGGGCTTGCCCTCCTATTTACACCCTTTAATTTTTTTTCCTCTTGTTTTTTTTTTTTTAATTTTTATTCATATTTGAACATTTAAATGTTCGATCGCTAAATGTCGATCTTTAGCGATTCGAACATTTAAGCGTTCGGATATGTAATATACACCCTTTGGGAATAATATGTAAATTCACTCCAAACTCCTAGCACTGAATTCATATCTTCCATGCCAAATATTTTCATACATTTCTTCAAATAATCTACCCTCCTTTGCTATATTTTCCCTTCTGCCCCAGACACATCTTCACTGTTGTAACTCAAATTCCAGTCCTCACCTGTAAATAATATTTCTTGCTGAAAGCTGATTATTTCTCCCAGAATTTTTTGAAGCTCCATTATAGCAGCTTTAGGTGGAATATAAATACATGCCAGTGTAATCCTCCTCCCTTGCCAGAAGACCCTTAGTACTGCATTTCTACTATTTTTATCTTTTTCTATCACTATTGGATCTCCTCTTGCAATTAATGTAAGTACTCTTCTTTTCCTTTGTCCCAGGTATTCCACTGAATATTTTTCCTGAAAATCTTTCATCAAATTCACATGTTCAGTTCTTTCTAAGTCAGACAGTATAGTGGACAGTGGTGCAGTGGTTGCGTTGTCACCTCACAGCAAGAGGTTCTCCATTTCGATTCTCAGCTGGGGTGCCTTCTGTGTGAAGTCTGCATGTCCTCTGTGCATTCATGTGGGTTTCCTCCAGGTGCTCTGGTTTCCTCCCATGTTTCAAAGACATGCATTTGTAGCATTTCTCCCTGGGCCTCTGCTGAAATTTGGCTTTGTTATAGTTCACTACTCTTTCTTTTTTGTGAGACCATTGACATTTAAAGACATCACAGAAAGCATCATTGTATTAAGAAGTTATTATTCCCATCTTTTATGTATAGCAGTTTTTTTGTTAAATGTCTAGTTCCAGCTTTTGTGTTACATGAATATTCTGTTTGTGAGGTTAACCTTTTATACATTTGTTTCTCATCATATCCATTTGAGCCTATGTCACATTACAAAACGTTTTTGTTTTATTAAAAGCCCTCAGACAAAAAAAAACACCCCCATACCCCCTAAAACCTATTATAGATTGGAAAACACTTGAATGCATTCAGAAAACATCTTCTAGCCATTTCTCTTTATCAGATTGTCTCCTAGAGACATGAGAACCAGATACAGAACAAGTATACATTTATGTACATGAAAAAAGCCTTATAATATTCAATATTCATTTACTTACAATCTCTCAACACTTGTTACTAGATCAAGCTAAGGGTATTAATCCAGTCATTCCCCTATACAAGAATGAGAAAAAGCACACTATTGTTTATATTGCAGTGCTTTCGTTTCTTAAAACTGAACAAGCAGAAAAAGAAAAGAAGGGAAAAAGAAAACAAAGGAGTACCTGTTTACATTAGCATCCCCATTATTACTTAAAAATAACTGAGAAAACTTTATAGCATGCAAAGAAAATCATGCACTATAGATATAGTGTCATTAAGAAAAGAAATTGCTTTACTTACTCCCTCCTATTTCCTTCTCCTAAGTATTTTTCTGAACATTAATAACATGAAGTAGGGCATATGCTTTAGAGTCCTCTACAAGTCTAACAAATTCCAAAAAAGCCCAATATCTCCAGATTTTCTTGTTATTTCATGTTTTATAAACATAGTTATTGCTCTGTAATCCCACATTTGTCAGTTTCCAAGTTGCTGGTCTTATTCCTGTTAATCTCCATTTCCCAAATCCTGTCTCCACTTCATTTTCCAATGTACTCTCGATTATTCTAGTTGACTCTTGAGCTACATTCCTTCTCTCAAGTGTTTTCCATTGAAACATTGGAAAAGGTTTCACTGGCACAACCTCTCTGTATCCCTTACCACAAGAAGAAGAAGCAGAATCTCCCTCTGTTTCACAGCTCGCCTTTTGTTAGACAAACTTTTGTATTTCTTCCTTAGCATGTACTTTATCAAAAAAATGATTTTGTCCCTCTAGAGAAAAATATCTTGAAGATAGCTGGGTACAGCAGTTTGAATCTCATGCCTGGTTCTTGACAGTACCTGAATAGTATAATCAATTTACTCCTCTTCTGTTTCGTGTACGAGTAGTCCTTCTCCACAAAAACTCTGCTGTCTCCCACTTTTATTACTTTGTCCCTCTGTCCCAGTTTTGACAGAATCATCTCCTTCTGCTGGTAAGATTGCATCTTTATTAGTAAAGGTCTAGGTTGCTTTGTCATAGCCAGGTTTAGAGCATGTGCCCTTTCAATTAACAATTCTTATTGTGGAAAACCAGTCCAGTTGCTTATTTGTGCTTTCATAAACTAATATAGTCTGTTCCTTCCAGCTTCTCTGGTACAGTAGAAAATCTCAGGTTTTCCCTACATGCTCTGTCATCTAATTATATTATTTTTTTAAAAATCTCTTCTTGTGCAGTCTCATATTCAGTCAGCCCTTTCTTCATTTCAACCTCTGATTTTTGCAGTTTTGTTACCTCAGCTGAACATCTGTTTAAAGCTTCTTTCATTTTTCCAGACCTTTGTTGTTTGAGTTAGTATACTCCCTCTGTGTTTCATTTATTTTAATCAAGTTTGTGTTCAGTTGTCTTATACTTCCCTCTAGGTTACTAGAAGTCATATCTGGAGCTTGCACTTCTTTTTGCTCAACAGCTGTAGTTCTTTTCCCAATCAGTGTTTTTCCTTACCTTTTCTAGCTGATTTTCCTTCAGGTCCTCTGTATTTCTTTTTTTCCAGGCATCCAGGTAGTGCACTTCCTAGCCAGTTACTGAAATTTACCCAGAAGTATAAGTACACTGGCTTTCTCTGCTAAGTTCCTGTTTTCACACTGGGAGAGCTGGAATTAAGCTGTCACTCAGTGTGCAGCTATCTTGGAAATCTGCATAATCAATCTTATATTCCAATGAGGTTCAAATAATGCTTCAATGTTATGTAAATCTATGTATGAAATATGGAAGGTGCTTTGGTTCACACAGATAGATATGTGGATAGACAGACATACAGACACAGGTATAGATATCTAGAGCTATGGGTATGATGGCTATAGCTATCATCTCTAGAGATATGACATCTATTTAAATGTCTTTAAGGTGGATTTGCATCTAGGACAAAATTGCAGAAATAACAAAGACACTTAAGCTATTCAACTATGATATGCGGTTAAAATGCTAGAAAAAGAATGGACTATATTATTGTTATTGATGGTATCAACCAAGAAGGCTATAAGAAGAAAGTGAGAAATAAGAAAAGAATGTACTATAGCAATGATGAATGAGGTGCATAAAAGCTAGATCATGTTAAGATTGCCTAGCTCCATAAAAATTGGTTAGCATAACAATCTGTTTCTCTGTCTTGATAACCATTGCTTCGTCTTTGCCTATGTATGTTATTTGTTATGCAGTATATTTTTGCCTTCACTAGGATACTAATTATACTACTGTGAATAAACTGCAATATAGTGTGTGTGTGTGTGTGTGTGTGTGTGTGTGTATAAAATGTAAAACATATATGCCTTATATGCCTTTTGTATAGCAAAAGTCTTAGCTTCTGACAGTTGTATGCTGTGAAGTACTGTTTTTCACTGTAATAAATTTCTATTAATAGCATTTCTTTGCAGTTTAATTTTGCTTAGTAAATTTGCAAGTAATGTAAGCTAACTTTCACAAAGGACTGGCAATGCAACTACTTTTTCAGCACCGGGCATGCATTTGCAGGCTGGTACTGGATGACAGTATTATGCTATGTGAAATAATGACAAGATGGCCTTCCTATGTACTAAGTATATTTTAACTGTGAACAGATCCACCCTGATATTAATTAAAAGTGTTTGCTCAAAAGCACAGTGATCTAAATTAATACAAAATAAATACATAAACAGCCAGATAGAAACAGCATGTATTTTCCATATATATTTTCAGGATTGCAGATATGATTGTATAGGAACTATATGTCAAAGTTTAGAAGCTGGATAACAAGCTAGGAATATTTTCTTTTATTATACAATATAAGCCAGAAGAACATTTTCCATTTCCTGATAAAGTCATCTCCCATATCAGATAATTTCATCATTATGACATCCTGTCTTCTGAGCTGTAATGGGCATCACATTTGACAAAACATCTTCATAATTTATGCTGTTTCCACTGCTGTTTCCATTACTGAAGTGGAAGTAGCACTCCTAGACAAAGAGGTGCCCCCACCCCCCTGCTACTTAAATATATCAACTCCAAGATTGCACTACACAGAACAAAATGGAAAACATGCTATTACGTGCTTCATGATTGCCTGTTGTAACCTTAGTTGTGTTCCCTTCTAACTTGCTATACTACAACATAACTCATCTTAGTGTAGTGAAGTGCAATCTCAGGGGGCTTGCCCCCCTGCTTATATTTGGAGAAGTATAATATGGTTTCTCTTTTATTTGTTTCCGTATGTAGTTGTGGTGGTATATGCTAAGCGTTGGTGTCCTCTGTTTTTTTTTTTTTTTAACATTATGAGATTCAGTATTTTGAATTTTCAACATTTTGAGCTTTAGAGATTTTGGTCTCAGGATTTTGAAATTCCAAATTTTTGGCTTTAGAGATTCTTAAGTGAATCTATATATACATATATGTTTATAACAATTTGATTCACAACATGCAGCAATTACCAGTTCAAAATGTGTTGAGAAAAGACATTTGTAGCTCATAAAATTAACAACACAAGTAATCACAGCACATTTCACTGAAAATGCAGACAATGCTTTATTTCACAGAATATCTTAAACAGCGTTTTCCTCCAAATAACTAAACATGCAAAGACACAGCAAGTAGTCTTAGGTACTGCAGTACTGAATAATCCTCTTTGTCTTCCACCATAAACCATAAAGAGTTTTCTTTAACCTCCTGACTTTGCCACAGGGGAGATTATACAATTCCTGATGACAAACACAACTGCATTTCATTGGGTCTATTTTAGTTCGCCGAAATGTCATTTCAGCGAACATCTAATCATCGACCCCAATTCAGTGAAAATCATTTCAGTGATTCACTGAATTTACCAAGGGCAAAGTAGTAGTTGGTCAACTAGACAACTTTGCCCTTTTCTCCACTGTAGTGCAATCTTGGAGTTGGTATATATAGTTGGGGGTTATGGGGGGCACAGACCCCTACATTGGGGGGTGTGAAGCCCCACACTTGAGTGGGTTTGATTTGCTTAGATGTTGGTCCGTTGTGCTGTAGTGCAAGTATTTACTTGCCCTTGGTAAATTCAGCGAATCTCTGAAACAATTTTTGCTCATTTGGGGTTGGTGATTACCTAATCGCAGAAATGGCATTTCAGTGAACTAATATAGTCATATTTCACCCACACAACCCTTTTCTTCACTAAGTGGGACAACATGGAAAACAGATCCCTCAAATGACATTGCAAAAGTCATCTCAGCCTCCTGTGCTACCCATCAATGAGATTTTGAAACACTAGCAAACCAGCAGCCTGAGCAGCAGGTATAGACCAAAACGACAGTGGAAACAGAGGAGGAAGTCTAGGTACATCCTTAGCACATGTTGCTACCTTTACCTTACATAAATGGCCTAGTACATAGTACTGCTCAAAGTACTTTATCAGAGGCTCACTAGTCTGAGAAAATGGTACTTAATTCCAAAACCCAATTTGAACTTCACTAGAAGACAAAAATGCAAATGTCATACCTTGCTGAACTGTTGTTTTAAAGGTAATATTACTGCCATACAAAGATGACAAACCCAATGCATGCAAATCCCACCAAATGTTCTGAGTAAAGTGGAACAAAACAACCTGTAACATATGTTATTGGAAAATTGTACAGAAAGCCCTTGATCACTGCAGGTTCGAAGTATCAAATTATGAATGGAGGAGTCACAGTAATATCAAAGTCAGCAAGTATTTCTACAATTCAGTACCTCATAATGTTATGTGTTAATTTAGTCTTGGAACTAAAAATGTATTTATTTATTGACATTTGATTACCGGGAAAGTCCAGATGGGTAGAAGCCCATTTTTAGCAGTGGTCCGGGGAGAAAAGCTCTAAATTATTGCAAAACATTTTAAGAACGATAATTTTACAGTCTTCAAAAATAAAACAAAAACATTTGTAGTTTAATTATAACAAATCAGAGATAATATAAAACACTAGTTAAAAATTGATTCAAGTTATATGACAATCATTTAATATTTATAGAAAATTTAGACAGTTTGTAGAGAAATTAAAGGTAAGTTGGTCTAATACAAGCAGGAATTGCAATACGAAGTAAGGGAAAAACAGGATAATTGTATAGTTAGAAAGTCAGGGAAGAGAATTTAACAGAAATAAGGAAGTGAACAAGGGAGAGTAAGGAGGTAGAAGGAATGAAAAGATACATGTTCACATTTAGGGATATATTTTATCCTGGTTTTAACAGAGCCAGATTTTAGCTAGGAAGTCTTTCAGTGTGGTTTTAAAAGATGAGAGGGAGAGTACTGACCTGATGGATACAGGTAACGAGTTCATAGGTAGGTACTAGGCTATCTGCCTGAGGGCATTTATAAGCCTAGCCAGAGTGCGCCGGCTTTTGCCACCCCATTGATTAATTAACTGATCCTCTGTCAAACAGAGCTAAGGAAGTGATCCCAGGGGTGTATTTTCTGTTACCCATCCACTCGTCAAGGTTTCTCTTGAAGAGTGTTAGTGAGGGGCTCTGCCTAACGTAGTTTGGAATTTTGTTCCAAAGCATGGGGAGTCTCTGTGACAGGAATCTATCCCTCCAGCATGTTCTATTTATTGTTGTGGTGAGGTTTAGCTCACTAGGGCACGTGGCTCGCAGTGACGTGACATGGCTTTGTAAGTCAGGCAGAGATCACCTCTGAGTAAGCGATATGCCACTGAGTACAGCTGGAGTTTTTTCAGTCGAGCTGCATAGGACATATGTTTGAGGTCAGTAATCCTCTTGGTGAGGTACTTTTGTGGTATTTCCAGCTGTTGGAAGCGTCTTGTGATGTACATCCCAAATGAGGCATTGTACTTTATGATGGGTCTGATGAGTGACAAGTAGTGGGGCACTATAACCTCTTTATTTCTAGATGAGAACCCTTTAGTAATTAGATGGGCCACATAGAGGGATTTCCTAACTACTTTGGCAATATGATTGTCAAAGGAGAGATTACTATCTACCTGGGTCCCCAGATTGCTTATTACCTCTTCTGTATTAAGGGGGCTGCCATCTATGTGGTAATTCATGGGTGTTTTGTTTTTCCCAAATGGGATGACTATGCATTTTGTGGCATTTAGCTTGAGGCCATGACTTTGACACCAGGTGTCTGTCTCAGTAAGGCCCTTTTGGAGGATGTCCGTGTCGGCCGAAGAGTCAGTTATGGCTCCCAGTTTGCAGTCATCAGTGAACTTGGTTAGCCATAGTCCTCCTGTGTTTGCCTGTACTTCTGAGAAGTATATGCCAAACAGTAGGGGTCCCAGGACCGAGCCTTGTGGGACACCACTTGTGACTGGTTTAGAGTCGGACCTGGAGCTCACTATTCTTACCGTGTGAGTCCTGTCTGTAAGCCAGTTGGCAACCCATCTCGTGATGTATGGGTTTATGTTCAGGCTAGTGAGTTTTTCTGTAATACCCAAGTGGGGAATGGTGTCGAAAGCCTTGGCGAGGTCAAGGTAGGCTGTGTGAACCATCTTTCCCTCGTCTATGGCCTTGGTGACTGTCTCAAAGAAGTCAACCAGGTTTAGTAGACATGATCTGCACTTAACAAAGCTGAACTGGGTTGGGTCAAGTGTTTGGAGGTTCCCAATGTCTTTATTAATGAGTTCCATGATGATGTGCACCATATCCTTGCAGACCAGGCTAGTCAGGCTTATGGGGCGATACTTACAGGGTCAGTTGTGGCCCCTCCTTTGTGGAGTGGAATAACCATTGCTGTGCGCCATTCTATGGGCACGTAGCCTGTGGAGAAGCTGAGGTTGAACAGCGTGTTTAGGTAGGGGATTAGTTTGTTCTGTAGTTCATGCAAGATGCAGCTTGGGACACCATCTGGCCCCAATGACGCTGTGTTTTTGGCTTTTGAAAAGGTTGTTTTCACCTGTCCGTCTGTGATTTCCGGGACACTATACTTTTCTGGTATTGTTGTGGGCTCTTTTGAGGGTGAGAGGGGGGTGAAGTTTGCACTTAATCTATCTGCCAGGATGTTGGCAATATCAGTAGGTTCAGTATATTTTGTGCTATTTTGCACTAGTTCAGTACATATCTGTAAGTTGCCACTTAGATTCCTAACATTGCTAAAGAAGGTTTTGTGGTTATCTTTTGAATCCTTGGCTATTTTTCTTTCGAAGTTAGCCTTGGATGATTTTATGAGGGACCTTAGTTTCTTACTGATACTGATCAGGGATGTCTTTCCTTCTTGGGATTTACTTTTTTTCTGAACTAATTTCCTCCTCCTATTGTATAGCCTGTTTATGGCAGGGGTTCACCAGACTGGTTTCCTTCTCTTAGATGAGTGAGTCTTGGTTCTGCTAGGGATGGCACGATCCATGCATCCTTGTAGGTGCTCATAGAGTGCATTTGTAAAGGTTTCTGCATCTTGGATAGCGTTATCCTTCAGCGTGGGGGCTGTGAAACTTACCGCCTCTGTCTTAAGTAAGGTGAAGTTTGCTTTAGAAAAGTTTTTTTACTGTGGTTTCCTTAGTTGGGGGTGGTGGGGGGGTGTGGACATCCAGAGTGATTAGTTTATGGTCTGATCTAACCAGTGATGGGTTGACCTCCGGTGTGGAATACCTGTTGCCCATGTTGGTGATGACCAGGTCCAATATGTTTTCACCACTGGTAGGGGAGTTTACCAGCTGATCCAGGGCATTTAAGTTGATGAATCCCAGGAAGCGCTGGGCCTGCGAGTTTGTACTCAAGTAGTTTTCCCAGTTAATGGTAGGGTAATTGAAATCACCCAATATCAGGGTGTTCCAGGCCTTAGCAACCTTGTACAAGTACAGACAATGCCTAGCAGATTTGATAGGTTTGTAGAGAAACAGGAGTTTTTGGTCACTGGATCTCAGTGACCGACTGGCAGCATAGTTGTGTAGAATGTTTTTTAGTGCTGGACAATTTTATAGGTGGTAAGAAGTTGTGTATATGTTGGTTGATGAGGCAGTTCTAACCAATTTAGGCTTTTTAGTGCTATACAGTGGTGGGTTCTGAAAGGTGTATTTGCTGCAAATTTAACAACTTTGTTACAGCATTGTTTAAGTTTTAATTTTTGTGAAGGCTGGAGATTAGTAAAGATGGGAGCCCCATAAAGAAGTGTGGGGAGGAGATAAGTAGTGGCAAGTGTAGTTTTAGTTGTGTCGATGAGAATGTTTTTGGCTCTGTAAAGCATCCCTAGATTTTTTATGAGTTTTCTTATGCAATTGTGTATATGCAGGTCAAATATAAGCTTATCTTAACACTGTCACACCTAATAGTTTGCTATGAGAAGTGACTTCAGTGGTTGTATCATCAAAAGAGAGGACTTTAAATTAATTTTTTTCATGAGAGATGGTTTTGGGGGAAAAAGTAGTAATCTGATCTTTTTTGAGTTGAGCATGAGTTGTTAGTTATGAAGCCATGTTTCAGTGGCTGTTAAAGCTTCCTGTGTAATTTTTGGAGATGTATCATGTTGTCAGATGTGCAACTGATAGTAGAATCATCTGTGTATTGTATTAGGATGGCCTGTTGTGAGGATGTATAGAGGGCGTTGGTGACAATGTTAAAGAGGAGAGGACCAAAGATAGGGCCTTGTGGTACACTGGTGGTGAGTTGGAAATGAAAGAGAGAGGAGTGCCATTTTACTGACAGATATCTATTGGACAGGTAGCTTTTATACCACAGAAGGGTGAGCTGAGAGAGACCTAGTGAGGGCATTTGAAGCAGAAGTTTGCTGTGACAAACTGTGTCGAGAAATAAGTCTAGAAATAAAGAAGGTAATAATATAAAAATAATGGGGAACAAAGGCCTAAAAACATAGACTTGGTCTTATAAAGTTGGAAAGTTGCTAGAATAATAGGATTTGTGTTATCATGAATTTTCTGAAGGATTTAAAGCCTGAAGCTCAAATGTTTGCCATTATTTAGTACTTTCAAGCCTATATGATTTTTTTTTTCTTTTTCATAAATTCTGGGTAAAGCCAATAACAATTGAGGAGGATCAAAATATTATTGACATTGCTCCTACAAACTGAAGTAGTTGCTAGAACAAACAGGTTTTGCTTTAATGTATATTTTCTCAAGGATATAAGGTTTAAAACCCAGCTGTTCCAAACTGAGAAAGCTGCTAGAATAACAGGTTTTACATTACCATACATTTTTGAAGGATACAACATTTAATGTAAATATTTTATGTGCAGGTAACAAAGTCCTTTGACAAGGATACATAGTGAACCTGTCTGTGGACAGTGCTATTCAGTGAGGCTTACCAACTCTCTAAGGAGCAGACTGACCATCATCTAAAAGTAAAGATGCCAGATTCTGACAGAAGAGGAATCAGGCCACAAAAGAATTAACAGATATTGCAGCAAAGATCCCTCAAAAGCTAAGTTATTGGTTTGATTCTAAGACAACACACACAGCATCTTATTCTAACAATGATATCTGAAAACATCACAATCTATAGTCAGAACTAGATCTACTGAGTTACTAGTTACAAAGCAATTGCACTTGCTTTCTGTATGCAGGTCAAGTACTGCAGCAACCAAATAACACATAGAAGTCAAATTATTTCACTCCTGTTGCCAGCTAATTCCTCATTCATCCATTCTTGTAAAGTCTATCAATGTATAGTTCAGAATGGTAAACTTGATTAACATTGGCTGGCTTTAGGGATACCGCCTGTCCCTCTTTGGGAGGGACAGTCCCACTTTGGGCAGTTGTGTCTTGCGAGAAAACATAAAAAATGGCAAATGTCCTGAGATTTTAAGACAAACTATATTTCTTAAATTTTCTTTAGTAGTCCATAACTGTGTATTTGTTAATTTAAACTGAGACCACAGTAGTCTACTGATACAAGGTTATCCTGTTTTTCCACCTGAGAAATGGCTAAGAAATTACTTATAGTTTCAGAGCAGTCCTTTGACAATTCTGATTGTTTCGTAAACACAAACTTGTCTTTGCTTTGGCTCATTAGCAGCAGTACAAAAGAACTGCCTGTTAACACCCTTGTTCTCCCCCTCCCCCTTCCCTGTTTATTACCTTAAGCCAATCCCAAAGTTAATAAATATTACCTGTGGTAGGCACCATTTTTAAAACTACAATCCACTCTGCTATAGGCCCCATGAGGAGCTCGGTGTCTCTCCAGTAAGTGTTTTACAACTGTATATGCTTATTTATGTTGAATTGTGTTAGACATTTTACAACTGTATATGCTTATTTATGTTGAATTCTGTTAGACATCTAATATGATTTATGCTTTATTACTGGAAGTTACTATGGCATGCTAGCATTTTGTCTGCATCAAGTTGTTTTTAGTATAATAGTATGGTCTATTTGCATAGCTGCACCTTGTTCACTAATGTTATTAATGTAAATGTGTTGCGTGTATACAGCTCATACTGGTGTCTAATTATTTCTATATAATTGTGCTGTTACTGGTGGACAAAATCACATTAGAAACCCAGGACAGAGTGCTGCTCGCTGTATTTTTATCTGTGACTGCATAACTGTCTGATGAGGTTCCTTCTAACTGATGTTTTTCTAATTGGCTCAGTATCTGCATATACTAGGAGTTGGTTCAAGACATATTTTCCTGTATGCAGTAGCTAGTTGCTCAGTTTGTTTTTTGTAATCTTTATAATATATCTTTACCATCTCAAAAGTGCTTACTCCTCTCTGTACTCTTCTTTTCTAGACCTAACACCACTCTTAAGTATTCAACTGCGGTACCACCTTTATAATTCTTATAAGAAAAGTGCAGTCCAGGTCTGAACTGTCTGCAAACAGCCAAAGTTAACTTTGAGTATGTGTCTACCTGTTTGAGCCAATATTCATTTTCCCCTGGAGAGCACTCGGCTTTGGTTTGTAAGCAGCCCCCCACACACACTCATCTTCCATTTTCTCTCTTATTCCCTTCTGTTAGCAAATAGTATCCATAACTGATAAATAATGTGTTTGTTAATTTAAACTGAGACCACAGTAGCCTACTGATACAAGGTTATCCTGTTTTTCCACCTGAGAAATGGTTAAGAAATGACTTACAGTTTCAGAGCAGTCCTTGGTCAATTCTGATTGTTTCTTAAACACAAACTTGTCTTTGCTTTGGCTCATTAACCGCAGTACAAAAGAACTGCCTGCTCACACCCTTGTTCTCCCCTCCCCTGTTTATTACCTTAAGCCAATCCCAAAGTTAATAAATATTACCTGTGGCAGGTACCATTTTTATAACTACAACCACCCTTTGTCACTATCATATGTTCATTTATCAGTTTACTCTGTTACCTGATTGTCTGTTTTCAGCCCCCTCATAAGAGCAACTAACAGGGTCTCTACCTGCTTTGCTCCCCACCCTGCCCTCTATTCCCTCCCACCCCCAGTGGTCCTACATTTATTACACTCACAATCCCTCCCATCTTTCCAATAGCCAACCATAGCACTAAACCCAACACTACCACCTCCATCTTCGCACTACTATCACTCCTCCTCAGCTAACATGTACAAGCATACATTACCTATGCTCACTGCATGCACTCTCCTTGCATATCTTACATCCTACCAAAACTCCATCATTCCCCCACTAAACCACTACCACTGTACTACTATTCACACCATCACTCATGTCTCACCCTCACTCAGCTCCCATCCCACCAACTCAAGAACCATCCCTATGCACCTCCAGCATATTCTACCAACTATATTACTCAAACATAAGGCATCCCTACAACTTAACATAGTAACCCTCCCACCATACCTATTACCCACAGAGCACAATCATAAAGTTTCCATAATAAACAAACACATTCAAAAACTGAGAAAACTAATAACCTCATGCATATCAAAACTAGCCCTATGTGGAGACATCCACCCCAACCCTGGCCCTACCATCTCCAACCCCAATCCTCATAATCAGACTAGAAACCACAACTTCTCCAATATCACAGCCAATAGAAAGCCAAGTGATTTCCTTCTACTAAGCCTAAATATTAGAAGTATATCCAACAAAGTCCATGAACTCCATGCAACCATAGACTTGTACTCCCCAGAGATAGTCATCCTGACAGAAATCTGGCTAAAACCTCACATTACCAGTGAGCAAATCCTCCCTACCGGTTACAGCATACTAAGAGTAGACCGGCTAAACAAGAAAGGAGGCGCTGTAGCTATAATATTTAAACAGCATCTAAACATCCAGATCTTAAAATCATCAGCTCCACAAATAGGCAATGAAGAAATAATATATACCAACCTCAAAATAAACCAAAAACAAAACCATCAACATAATTGGATGCTACTTCCCACCTGGCCAAAACATCCCTCCACTAGAAAACCTCCTCAGCTGGTCTACCCACCATCTCCCCCAAGAAACAAGGGGGTTGGGAGGGTGGCCTAATGGTTAAGGTGTTTGCCTTACAAACACAAGGTGCAGGGTTTGAGTCTCACAAGGGATAATTGGCTACGCTTAAAATGGCTCGCAAGGGCAATTAGCTTAGTAAGAACCTATGAATCTATTTTAGGTGATTTCAATATTGACTGGCAATCCTGTTCTGGCAACCATCCAACCCATCATGTAAACCTTCATGGCTTCACCCAATTAGTCCAGTCACCAACCAGGATAAATAAAAACTCCAGCAAGCACACTACCCTGGACTGGATACTAGTCAATAAGAGCCCCCAATCATATATAACAGGCTGCTTATCAGATAGCCTCGGTGATCACTCCCCAACATTCCTACTCAAAAAATACTTATACCAAGCTAAACCTGTCATCTACCATCAAATACATAAAAAACTACACCTTAACCCACTCACATTCATCTCATCCCTCAAAGAATGTAACTGGCATCCTCTAAAGTACCTCAGTCTTGATGATGCAGTTGAATTTTTTAATACAACCTTTTTGAGCATCCTTAATTACCATGCCCCCATAAGACTTTCCAGAACCAAAGCACAACCCTCCCCATGGCTACAGAAAACCACTAAGACAGAAATGAAAAACAGGGATAAAGCCTGGGAGCACTGGCACAAAACCAAAACCCCCTCAACTAGATAGAAATTCCTAGAACTACGCAATAGAGTCAAAAAGCTAATAAAACAGGACAAATTCCAGTACTACCAGTCTGCCCTAGACTCCTCCCAACACAGCCCCAAACAATTCTGGTCCTCCACCCAGGTAAAGTCAGTACTCCTCCTTCTAACATCCCTCACTCCTCCGAAAATATTGCCACCTCATTCAACACACACTTCACACAAACCATACTATCACTAGCTAAACAACACAACCCCCCTCCCCTCCAACCCACATCTTCAACTAGTAATCTCCCCACTGCCTTCTCTTTTTTTCCTGTACCTACCTCCAACATAAAAAACTCTTAACTAAACTTAAGCCCACCAAATCAGCAGCAGACAACCTCCCGAGTGAATACCTACAAATCGCAGCTGATGCTCTGGCCTACCTAGTATCCATCTTGATTAACCGATCTCTGTCAGAAAGTTACATTCCCACATTGTGGAAAGTCTCACATATAATTCCCCTCCACAAAGGTGGACCCTCTGCAGAACTACCAATTACCACCCCATAGCTATTCTTTCTCCACTCTCCAAAATACTAGAGTGATGCATTCAATCTCAGGTCTCAGACTACCTCCTTACTAACAACCTCCTTTCCAGTACTCAGCATGGTTTCCGACCAAACCATAGCACCACTACTGCCTTACTCTCATTTACTAACACTATCCTTCAGCATAAAAACAATGGCTATCTCTCCTCTGCTACTTTCCTAGACCTATCTAAAGCATTTGACATGGTCCCCCACACAACTTATCTCTGTCCTCAATAACCTATCCTTCTCTCAGTCAGTCACCAACTGGTTTCAGAGTTACCTGTCTGACCGCCAACAATCCATTGTATGGCAGAATGACATATCTCCCCAACTACCTGTCTCTATAAGGGTTCCCCAAGGATCCATCCTTGGACCCCTACTCTTCTCTGTTTTCACCAATAATCTAGCCTCTGCCACCAAACATGGCACACTCATACAATATGCAGATGACTCAACCATCATCTGCTCAGCCCAGTCCCTACCCAAACTGCAAAAAGTCACACAGGAAGCCTTTTCCTCTGTTGAGGTTATCCAATGCCCAGTTAATACTCAACCCAAACAAAACTAAACTATTAATCTTCCAACCCACCAAACATACTCAAAACAACTCTCACTTTAACCTCACAGCAAAAGACACCACCACTATACACCCAACAGAACACACCAAATTGCTAGGAGTGGAAATAGACAATACACTAAAATTTGACCTTCACATATCCATGGCCATAAAAAAAGTCCACAAAAAACTGGGAGCGTTATACAGAAATAAGCAACTTCTCACCAAAGCAGCAAAGATTTCAGTAGCAAATTCCCACCTAATCTCCACCCTACTTTATGCCTCTCCAATATATACCAACCTAAGGCAATGCGATCTAAACAAGCTAGAGACCTGCTACAACAAAATCACCAAATTCGCCACAAGGGCATCCTACCATAATCACCACTATCTCTCACTTGCTGAACTGGGCTGACTTGAACTCCCTCACCTCCTTCAATGGTAGCAACTCTCACTCGCCCACAAACTAGTAAACCATCCACTAAATGTCCCATCCCTCCAGAATTTCTTTCCAGCCCTATCGCACCGCCAGACCACTAAGATCCAGCAACAAAAATCACTTGCAGATCACTAAAGCCAATAACTCTGCTGGTGAAGCACTATTCTCTTGCACCATAGCCAAATTATGGAACTCGCTCCCACCCACAATTACCTCCATACCATCATGCACCCACTTCAAAACTTTACTAAAATCGTACCTAAAAACATGCTGGCTATGCCCTTGCAACTACCACTCTAATATCACCCACTCCATCCAACCACTATCTTTCTTTCCACCCCACTAACTACCTTGATTATAGCAAGCTTGGATGCTCATAAGCCTAGTACTTATTATACAGCAGGAACTTCTTATTGTAACAATTGTTAATGTCTGTTATGGACTTCGCAGATAAAGATTCTAGTTGTCTACTGATGTACTATGTTCTTCATCTGTAACTATGTTTGTAATTAATTGCTATGTTAATCAAATTGTTAATCATTATGTAAATCCAGTGTAACTACTGTCTGTTTATTTTAATTGTGGAGCTTTTCTCCCCGGGCCTCCGATGAAAATGGACCTACATCCAGCTGGACACTCCCGGTCAACAAATGTAAATAAATAAATAAATAGTTGCATAAAACAGTTATTTTGTATCTGGAACACATAAATATTCTTCTTCTTCTTTTGGCTGCTTCCGTTAGGGGTCGCCACAGCAGATCAACTATTTCCATTTCTTCCTGTCCTCTGCATCTTGCTCTGTCACACCAACCACCTGCATGTCCTCTCTCACCACATCTATAAACCTTATCTTAGGCCTTCCTCTTTTTCTGTTACCTGGCAGCTTCATCCTTAGCATCTTTTTCCCAATATACTCTGCATCCCTCCTCAGCACATGTCCAAACCAATGTATTCTTGCCTCTCTGGCTTTGTCTCCAAACCTTCCAACCTGGGCTGACCCTCTAATATACTTATTCCTAATCCTGTCCATCCTTGTCACACCCAGTGCAAATCTTAACATCTTCAACTCTGCCACGTCAAGCTCTGACTCCTGCCTTTTTATCAATGCCACTGTCTCCAACCCATATAACATAGCTGGTCTCACTACCCTCTTGTAGACCTTCCCTTTCACTCTTACTGGTACTCGTCTGTCACAAATCACTCCTGACACTCTTCTCCACCCACTCCATCCTGCCTGTACTCTCTTCTTCACCTCTCTTCCACACTCACCATTACTCTGAACTGTTGATCCCAAGTATTTAAACTCATCCACCTTCGCCACCTCTACTCCCTGCATCCTCACCATTCCTCTATCCTCCCTCTCTTTCACACACATATATTCTGTCTTAGTCCTGCTGACCTTCATTCCTCTTCTCTCTAGAGCATATCTCCACCTCTCCAGGGTCTTCTCCACCTGTTCCCTACTCTCACTACAGATCACAATGTGATGACATTGTGATCTGTAGTGAGAGTAGGGAACAGGTGCAAACATCATAGTCCATGGGGACTCCTGTCTGATCTCGTCTGTCAGCCTGTCCATCACCATTGCAAATAAGAAAGGGCTCAGAGCTGATCCTTGATGTAATCCCACCTCCACCTTAAACGCATCCGTCCCTCCCACCGCAGATCTCACCGCTGTCACACTACCCTCGTACATATCCTGTACCACTCTTACGTACTTCCATAAATATGTGAAATAGCATAAAACACTCAAATGCTACAAATAAAAAGCTTTTATTTTGGCAAAAAGGTGAGATTTTGTCCTTTGTACTGGCCATGGGTATGTTCTGTCCTGCAAAACCTCACATTTCTACAAAAAATGTCTCACTTTGGGCATTTGAAAAGGTGGCAAGCTTCTGTCACAGTAGTAAATAGTCCTAAATAATTTCCATTTTTGGACCACCATGTGCCCTTCTTGCCCTCCACCCCCCCCCCCCAGCCTCCAACAGCCTTTGGCACCCCAGTTTGTCCAGATTTTTTGTGCTTAGAGATTGACAGGTATATGCATACCTCTCAACTGTCCCTGATTTTGACTCAAATTTTAGCCCTATCCCTCTTAATCCCTCCTATAATTGATGACTTTTGAGGAATAGGTGGTGAATTGTCTATTCATAGTTTACCTTTTTCCTCAATAGAGTGTAATCTTTGAGTTAGTATATTTAATTACCAGGGGTGTGGGGGTGGAGTCCTCCACATGGGGGTGCTGCAAAAACGAAGGAAAAATAATAAAAGTATAACAGCAAATATCATTTTTCCTTCCTTTTTTGCAGGGGGCAAGCCCCCCGGTACCCCATGTGGGGGCTACACCCCTCCCCCTCTAATTAAATGTACCAGCTCCAAGATCGCACTACATGGAGGAAAAGGTTAAAGCACAGACAAGGAATATTCTATTCATGCCACATCTGCATGGCTGACAATCGTACATTTTCCATATGAAGATGCACCCTTACCTGTCAATCACTAAAGCCACACCCACAGACCAGCCTGCGAGGTACTACAGTAATACAAAGCTAATTATACTTATAGGTTCATAGTTTAGTACTAAGCTAACTGCCCTTACTAGCCATTTTAAGCCTAGCCAATTATCCCTTGTGACTTGAGACTCAAACCCTGCACCTTGGCCATTAAGCCACCCTCACATACTTACTTCATAAATAATGACAATAATTAGAATCATAGACTTCTTTTACTTCAGAAACTGTTTATTAATTCACTTTCGCTTGTTTTGTCAATGTCCCAAATTAAAAGAACTAATATTGTAAAAGTGTCTCTGATTATTTTTGAATTCGTCCCTCATTCTGTTGACATTTATCCCTGGTTGGTTGAGAGCTATGGTCTCATTTTTAAAATAATGAAAAAGGTGGTAGCTGTCATGGTTGAGAGCTATGGTCTCATTTTTTTAAATAATGAAAAAGGTGGTAGCTGTCAGAGATAACCAGTAACCAATTGGAGGTGTAGATGCATACAAAATACTAATGGGTGATATACTACACAGGTTTCAAGGCACAATCGTTCTCCTCTGCACAACTGTGAACCTCCTGACTCTCTCAATGCAGAACAGACAAAATATTGAACACTTACCAAGTTCAACTTGGAAGCTCGATATGTACACATACCAAATATTATAATTGTATAGTATTTAACAATGAATGTATGACAGTCTCTTATGTTGTAAAACTGAGAAAAGTTCATTCTACTGAGATACAGTTAAAATGTCCTTGCTCGGGAGACAACGAGCTGCCAAGTGAGAGAAACACATGCAAAGAACAGAGAAAAACAAATCGCAAGCTACCGCCCAGCTTTAAAGCTGCACGCGATGGCGTGACGTCACAGTCAGCCGGGTACGGAGGGCGGCCAGGTGACTAAGACCGAACCTGCTGAAGTGACGAAGGAGCCTCGGGCGGGTGTGCCAAATCCAACGCCCACATGATAATGATGAAACGGGCAGGTAGCTGCTGGTTCGTCTGTGCCCGGGGAAGGCAGACGTCTCGGATGGATGTATGGTCATTACGAGGTTCAGAAGCAGATAAAGTCTGCTGTTGCCACTGCAGGGGTCGCTGAAATTATGAGATAACAGGTGAGAGGTTGTTTCTACATAGACTTTGTTCTCTTCACTTGGACACGTACGACCTGGGGTGGAGTTGGTCATAATACGAAAATAATGTGCACTGTTGGTTGTGGTTATGTTATACTGGTCCTGGAAACCAGTTTGTGGTTGTTCATAGTTACCTGTGATGAGGCTATTAGCTGAGTCACACGGAGTAAGTACTCCTAGAATAGATGGGCCACACCAAGAGTGATAGTGTTTGGCATGCGAAGTAGGTTGTAGTCCTGGGACTTGCATCATCATGGCATCTGATACTAGTAGCATACTGAGTTTGGGGTTGCCCAGTGCACGGTCCGCAGAAAACACCTCGGGGCGGATGCTGTCACTGTTGCAGCGCTTTGTAGTCCTTTAGTCAGTTGTTTGGTGATCCTGTATCAGTAGGAACATCATGTTGCATGTTCCGAGCCAACGAACCACAGCTGTCAAGTTATGTCCTGTAATCCGAATCCGATGAGTTAAGGCGACAGCTGCCTGAGGCAGCCTGCCTCGGTGCTGGCAAAGTGATGCAATGGTGGTGCTGCAGAGAGAGCTCATTGGTTCCACTTCTCAGAACTTTTACAGTACTGGAGGTGGGGCAGTATGACAGCAGTTTCATTACCGTTTTGTTAAGCTGTACCGACTAGAACGGTATCAGCTTCTCTGGCTGGGTTTCTGACTGCCGCTACTGTCGCACTTGCTGCAGTGTTTAAGGGAAAGGTAGAGGGACCATAAAGGAGCACGTAGGAAGTACTAGGAAGGCTGTGTGCGCGTGTGTTTACAGCGTGACGGTGTATCTCACCACAAAACATTATTTAAAATTTGTCATCATTTCTTTCTGTCAGTGAGAAACAATTAACCTCATTTAATTGCAGACACGGTGCCGTCTGTTTCCTGCTGGACTGCACGGTGCAGGTCCCTGTAACATCACTTCCTGTTGTTGTATTATCACTTCTGCATCAGGGTTTGCACATGTGGATATGCTAACAGTAATATTGTTCCTTATCCGAATGTTTATGGTTTATGGCTTATGGCATTAAACAAATTAAATGTGACATCTGCTGCGATTTCCTTCATCTGGTTGATATGGCATTGCTAGCTATATGCATCATTGCATCGCTTTGTGTATTACCTTAATCTGTCACACTTCCCTGTTTGAGGTACACCATGCACTGTCTTAAGTGAGGCTGTTGCTCTGCTGAGTCCTGAGGTGTCTCTCACTGGTGCACTTGGCTAACATCACTTCTAAGCATCATTCGTTGACTAACCTGACCAGATTACCAAAGTACACACGTAGCCCACGCCTCGCAGTTACGTAATAATTAATTGATTCCCCTTTTTTGTTTGTTTAATATAATGATCCACTTGTCAATAGGGTTGCCACCTTTTCATATGGCCAAAGTGGGACATTTTTGGTACAATCATCAGATTTTACAGGCCGACACATACCCACGGTCAGTACAAAGGTTAGAACTTAACTTTTTTGCCTAAATAAAAGCTTATTATTGTAGCATTTTAGTTGCTTATTCTGTTTCTTATAACATTTACGTATTTTAGATACAGAATAACTGTTTTATGCAACGATTACATAAAATATAGGAAATAATTTTGTCCTAAAATCTCAGGACATTTGCCATTTTTACAATTTTTTGTCAGGACACAGCTGCCCGAAGAGGGACTGTCCCTCGCAAAGTGGGACAGGTGGTAACCCTACTTGTCAAAATAAACCTTTTGTTTTTGTATTTAAAGTGTTTACAACATGGAATAGTTGTCCTGTTCAATTCTCGGCTAGAGCTTCTTCTATGGAGACATGCGTGAATGGGCGTACCTTCGTTGAAGGTTGTGCGTCAGGGCCGGCAACTCGGCACGTACAAATCTACTGCCTATCATTAGCGGACCGGAATTCCGCTGTGGCGACCCCTAAAAGCCGAAAGACACAACAACAACAACATGGAATAGTTTATTGCCTTAAAATATAGTTGTAGTGCAGTCGGATTGTGAATCTGAAGGTAATTTGCATGCTTCTCCTTACCAGGTACAGTTACAACGTGTCTCTTTTACCTTTGTAGTTATCTTTAATGGACGTTTGCACGATTCAGCAATGAAAAAGCAGGCTAGTATACTCCACTGGATTTAAGACTGGGCATGTCTTAAGTGACTGAGTGGTGAAACCATTTTAGTGACAGATGAGTGAAATAGTGAAGCAGATGTGACCATAACTGTAACTTAGCACAGAGCTTGGAGTTGGCATATTTAGTATGCAGGGTTGCAGCTTTCCTGCAGAAACATAAATAGCTGCATCCATGTAATTATTTCATTACCCAGTTATATGGGTATTCCCATTTTACTCGCATTGTATTCTTGTGAGCAGGTAAAAAGGAGTGGTTTGCTGCTGCCCATCCTTCTGTCAACTGTACCTCATTATGTGGAACAGTTCTTCATTTTTGAGCCATATTTATTGATTGATTGACTGACATTTAATTACTGGGAAAGTCCTACTGGATAGAAGCACATTTTCAGCGGAGGCCTGGGGGGGGGGGGGGGATCTCCAAATTATTACAAAACATTTAAGAACAATAATTTTACAATCTTCAAAAAATAAGACAAAAACATCTGGAGTTTAAATAATTATACCAAATCAGACATATTATAAAAACATTGATTAAGAATCCGTATAAAGTATATGACAATAATTTAATATTTACGGAAATTTTAAACAGTTTGTAGAAAAATTAAAATTAAGTTAGTCCAATGCAATTAGGAATTGCAATATGAAGTGAAGGGAAACAGGCTTATGGTATATTTACAGAGAAAGTCTAAGAAGATAATTAGATAGCAGTGAAGAAGTAACTGAAGAACATACATAAAAATATTTTAACCATGGACATTAATGCCCTTCTACCTTGCTAATATACCAAAACACTTGTTCCCATAATGTGTCCATGCTGTTCTTAAAAAATGTCTAAACTAGTATTTGCATTAAAATGTAATTTGGTAGAATGTTCCATGCATCGGTTACTCTGTCAGAAAACCAATTAGTACACTTATCATTCCTATAGAATCTTCTACATACGTTGTCTGATGATTTTCTAGTACTTTTTGATAACCCCAAACATTCCCAGAGGTAGTTGTCTCTAAATGCCCTGTATACCTGAATAAGATCTCCTCTTGGATATCTGTAAGAGACACTGTACAAGTTCAGATATTTTAGTCTTTCATAGTAATTTAAATTTTCAAATCCATGGTTGCCCTTAGTATAGTTCCGCTGTACTCTTTCCAGTTTGCTCATGCTTGTTTTCTTATAGGGTTTCCATATTGTTATTCCATACTCAAGCTTGGGTCTAATGTAACTATCAAACAATGACTTCATTATTTTTTTATTTCCTAGACTTTATAAATCATTTTTATACAACCTATAGTTTTATAACTATCATTAACCAATTGGTTGACATGATTAGAAAAACTCATAGCTGAATCTACCAATATATCCAAGTCCTTAAATGAGTCTACAGTTTCAGTCACTGTGTGCTGTATTAAATATTCACCTTTCATTTTATGTCTCCCAAATCTCATGCTTAGTTTTTGATGTATTTATCAGCATATTATTCTCCTGTGCCTAAATGGTCAATTTAGTAAAGTTATTTCGCAGAAAGCGTAAAGAGGTGTAAGGAGTGAAAAGGAACTTATTTACATTTAGGGATACAGGTTATCCTGGCTTTGAAAAAAATATAGCCAGATTTTATTTAGGAAGTCTTTCAGAGTGGTTTTGATGGAGGGAAGTATATAGACCTGATGGATACAGGTAAGGAGTTCCAGGCCTTAGCAGCCTTGTAGGAGTACATACAGTGTCCAGCAGATTTCCTAGGTTTTTAGACAGGAGTTTTTGGTCACTGGAATGCAATGGCAGACTGGGAACATAGTTGTGTAGAATGTTTTTTAGTGCTTAGCAGGCATATGAATGGAGTCTTAATTTCCACGTAGCCTAGTACCAACCTATTGGCTCTAGGGCCTATACAAGCCTAGCCATAACAATTCCATGGCTATTTTTTCCCACACTATTTACTTTCTGGACCCCTGTCTAGCAGGGTGACTGACATGATCCCTGGGGTGAATTTCCTTTCTCCCATCCAATCGTCAATGTTCCTTTTGAAGAGGTCCAAAGAGGTGCATGTATGGGCAGTCTATTCCAGAGTCTGGGAAGTGTCTGGGTCAGGAACTTATCCCTCCAGCATGTTTTGTTTATTGTGATGCAAAGGTTTAGATCCCTAGAATGTGTGGCTCTGAGGGATTGGGATTTCTTTAAATGTAGCATGTCCAACAGCTCTGGGTTTGACATGGCCTCGTATGTTAAGCAGCGATTGCCTCTGAGTAGACAATATGCGACAGAGTATAGCTGGAGTTATTTAAGGCGGTCAGTGTAGGGCATCTGCTTTAGGCCTGTGATTCTTTTAGTGAGGTATTTCTGCGGCCTTTCCAGTTGTTCCAGAGGTCTTGAGATGTACATACCAAATGGGGCATTGTGTTCTATAATGGGTCTAATGAGGAATGAGTACAGTGGGACAATGACCTCCTTTTTTCTGGATGAAAAGCCCTTAGTGATGAGGTGTGCCACATAGAAGGATTTCTTGACTGTTGTGGCAATGTGGTTATCCAAGGTGAGACCACTGTCCACCTGTGTCCCTAAGTCTCTTATCACACTTTCGGTGATTAGTGTACTGCCACCTATGTGGTAATTCACGGGTACATGTTTTTTCCAAAAGGGGATAACTATACATTTCTTGGCTCTGGCACCAAGCATCTGTTTCTATAAGGCCATTTTGTAGAGTATCCACATCATTTGGGGATTCAGTAATGGCTCCCAGTTTGCAGTCATCTGTGAACGTTGTTAGCCAGAGTCCCTTAGTGTTGGCTTCTGCTTCAGAGAAATATATGCCAAACAAGAGCGGTCCCAGGACTGAATCCTGAGGTACTCTACTTGTCTGGAGCTGAATTTGAAGTTGGCTACTTTTACAGTGTGGGTTCTGTCAGTAAGCCAGTTGGCAACCCATCTAGTGACGTAGGGATTAATGCCCAGCTTAGTAAGTCTATCTCTGATTCCAGAGTGGGGGATGGCGTCAAAGGCAAGGTCCAGATAGGCTGTGTGGACCGCCTTACCCTCGTCCACAGCTCTGGAGACTGATTTGAAGAAGACTGATGGGGGGGGGGTAGTTCCCGGGATCCAAGGTGGATCCCTTTTGTGGAGTGGGATAACTGTAGCCGTGCACCACTCAGTGGGCACGAAGCCTGAGGTGAGGCTTAAGCATGACATTTAGGTGAGGTGCCAGTTCATTTTGTAGTTCACGTAATACACAGCCCAGGATGTCATCTGGTCCCATGGATGCTGTATTCTTAGCTTTGGAGAGTGTGTTTTTTACCTGTGTGGCCGTTATTACCGGAATTTGGCAATCTTCCGGTATTGAGATGGGCCGTTTAGGGGGTGGAGAGGGTGAAGTTGGCAATGAATTGATCTGCCAGGATATTGGCAGTATCCTTGGGATCAGTATATTTAATGCCATTCTGTTGTAGCTCAGAGCAGATCTGAGCATTGCCATTTAGATTCTTGACATAGTTATAGAATGCCTTGTGGTTTTCTTTGGAATCTTTGGCAATTTTATTTTCATAACTAGCTTTGGAGGATTTTATGAGGGATCTCGGCTTCTTACTGAGGCTGGTAAGGGAGTTTTTTGCATCCTGGGATTTTCCTCTATTCTGCAACAGTTTCTTCCTTTTGTTGTAAAGTTTGTTTATGGCAGGGGACTACCAGATTGGCTTCCTTTTTTGGAGGAGAGCATCTTGGTTCTATTTGCGATGGCATGATTCATGCATGAGTGGATGTGCTCAAACAGTGCCTTAGTGTTGGATTCAGCAGTTAAACTTTCAGTAACCGTCTGCATGGGTGTCATGAAGTTTGTCACTTCTGACTTGAGTAGCATGAAGTTGGCTTTGGAGAAGTTTTTTATGGAGGTTTCCTTACTGGGGGGTGGAGGTGGGATGTGGATGTTAAGGGTGAATAGCTTATGGTCAGAACTGACCAACGAGGGGGGTGACCATAGGTGTGTAGCATCAATTTCCCATGTTGGTAATGACCAGGTCTAGGATAGTGGAGCCCCTGGTGGGACTATGGATTAGTTGATCCAGGGTGTTGGAATTTATGAATTTCAAGAACCGTTGGGCAAAGGTGTTGGTACACTAGTAGTTTTCCCAGTTAATGGCAGGGTAGTTGAAATCACCCGGTATTAGGGTGTTTGGTTGTATCATAATATTTTCCAGTGTGTTTAGAAAGGTATTTGATAATCTTGGGGCATGGTGGGGGATCTGTAGCAAGCTACAGTTTGGATTGCAGTCTTACCTAGTGTTAGTTGCAACTGGAGAATTTCAGGCGCATTGTGTTGGACAACTAGCCTGGTGGTGTGAATGTCCTTGGTGAATATAGACACTCCTCCACCTTTAGTGTTTCGGTCCTGGTTTGGTGGCTGAAAAGTGTGGTAAGAGTTGTAGCCTGGTATTGCAGGGGTGCTCTCTGGAGCCTTGAACCAGGTCTCAGTTACTGCACAGATATCGATGTTCTCTATTTTTTAGGAGTGCCTCGAGAGAGTGCATTTTTGAGGTTTAGACTTCTAGCATTGAGTAGCATTATCTTCCGAATTTGCATGCTTGTACCTGTTATGGTGGTGGTTTTGTCCTTTGAGCTTTGCCTAAAAAAGACCCTATAGGGTTGGCAAGAGCCTTAGCCAGTAACCTGAATCCCAGGGGTGACAGGTGCAGACCATCTCTGGCAAAGCATCGTGGTCTGTCGATCATGTTGTCCCAGGCAGACTGATACTGGATCCCCTTTGAATGACACCAGAAGCTTAGCCAATTGTTGAAATCAATAATTTTGTAATTTATATTGTGGTATCCTTCTGGGCGAAGGCAGGATGCTATTCAGGGCTAGGGTCATACCTGCCTGGGCAACATGATCCGAGAGCTCTTCCATGTACCTCCCTGGACTACATGAAAAGGGACATCTCAAGTCATTCACTCCAACATGGACAATGACAGTCATATTTGTACTTGTTGTGGAGTGACTTGAGTGCATGCATTATGTGGTGGATCCTGGCACTCGACAGGCAGCTGACTGTAATTTTCTCCTTGTTCAGCCTGGTGAGTGGGACATCAGTGTGCCTGACTATAGAATCAACTGTTCTGTCCAAAGGAAGCACAAACCAAGAAGAACAAATATAAGGTATCCAGACAACCACTCAGCAGGTATTCATAACGACAGTTTATTGGGTTCTCAATAAAACCACACTCAAAACACGATAGTCCACAGATTAAGCACTTTCGTTGGAATAACCAACGTCATCAGAATACACATAATACAATTCAAAAGATTTAAATACCTTCCCAAAAAGCAAAAACCCTGACATCACATCCTACTATTAGATCACTTCCTGTCAACTGATGCACATATTTAAAGGAAATAATACCTGCCTTAAATTGCCAAGACATATGAAAAAAATATACTCCCATATTGCAAATAAATATAAAAATGTAAACGGATACATATCATCGATAAATGTATATAAATATATAACCAACAACTGTAGATACTATGATGCAGAAAGGTGGGGTAATAAACCCATGAAATGGCAATAAAAACCTTTTAAATATTTTTTAAATATAAAACAAAGCTCTTAGCTTCAACAAGGGCATAATACTTATACGCTCATTAATGCCAGGATATGAGCCTGCATTCAACTTAATTTGCCATTTCAACTCTTAATAATTCTAAAGAATTGTCCACTGGGCCACCCTGGGGTCCCAGGTCCACATGATCATTGGAAAAAATCCTAAAAAAATGCGTTGGATATTTGTCCACATGATTAAAAAGCGCATTTTTATTTTTGCATTTAATATCATAACAGTGCTCATATACTCTCTGCTTAAAGGCTCTTTTCGTTTTGCCCACATAAAATACGTTGCATAACCCGCACTTAGCAATGTATACCACCCTTTTTGAAAAAAAAAACAAAACGTTTTTTAATGGGGTAGATTCGTCCAAAATTCTTAATAAATATATATTCACCCTCCATAACATATGGGCACTGCCCACACCTAGCACATTAAAGGCATCCACCAGTTTTGTTCTCATTCTTCTATCTTTCCAAGAGTGCTTTAAAGCTATAAAGCTATAATCTATCACTGGTTTATCCCCTACAATTTTAGAGACATCCTGGTCCAATAACATCACTGGCCAAAAATTAACCAATGTGTTTTTGATTTCATAAAAATCCAAGGTGAAGGTTAGGGTGCATGATCTTGAAAAAATATTGTTATTAGAATGTAATCTATCTCTAACCTTTCCATCATCAATACCACAACCACTGAATAAGATGTTTACTATTAACCCATTCAGTCTTTTGACAGTAACCTCATTTTCGATTTCTTTTAAAAAAATTCATAGGGTAACCCCTTCTTCCAAACATGTCAATAAGTTTATTGCATTCTGTTTGGAAGTCCCCTTCATCTGACACCATTCTAGCGATTCTGATAAATTGTCCCTTAACTAGGGACATTTTTTGATGAATCGGATGCCAGCTCTTAAAATGTAAAAATGTATTTGAATACGTAGGTTTCCTGTACAGCTTAGATATAAAAGATTTACTCATATAGTCCTTCACAATAGTGACATCTAAAAAATTCAAGCTCTCTATGTCAGAATTCAGGGTAAATTCTAAAAAATCAGTGGTACTATTAAGGTATTCAAAAAACTCACCTAATTTATCCTCACCCCCTTTCCATAAAAGGACTATGTCATCCAAATAACGACCATATAGGACCCAGTGGTATTTGTGGCATGAATTCATAATGTATTCCTCCTCCCAGTGTGCTAAAACCACATTGGCAAACACAGGGGCACAACATGCTCCCATGGCCACCCCCTAAAGTTTGCTTAAAGAGGTGGCCATCAAAGCTTAAAAAGATATTTTCCAAAACAGTTCCAAACAGGTCCTAATGGCATGTTTGGTGTCAAAACTTAAATCAGAATGCCTACAAAGATATTCATAAAATCAATCATGCCCTTTCAATTTATCGGTAATATGTATGTGTGTTTGCATTTTTATATTTATTTGCCGTATGGGAGTATACTTTTTCATATGTCTTGGCAATTTAAGGCAGGTATTATTTCCTTTAAATATGTGCATTAGTTGACAGGAAGTGATCTAATAGTAGGATGTGATGTCAGGGTTTTTGCTTTTTGGGGGGGTATTTAAATCTTTTGAATTGTATTGTGTATTCTGATGAAATTGGTTATTCCGGCGAAAGCGCTTAATCTGTGGACTATCGTGTTTTGAGTGTGGTTTTATTGAGAACCCAGTAAACTGTCGTTACGAGTACCTGCTGAATGGTTGTCTGGATACCTTATATTTGTTCTTTTTGACTATGGAATCACCTATGACTAAAGTGTTAGGTACGTTGTCTTGCCTTAGGGGCTGTTGCTGGGTGGCACACTGGTGTTGTGAGCTACATGACACTTTGGTTGTGATTGGTATTTGCGTTTCAGCTTAGGAGGTCCTTGTTGCGTGGGCAGGTTACAGCTAAGGGCCTCTGCATGTGTGGATTTAATGTTGCTATGTGTGGGTGTTGGTGGTGTGGGTTTAGAAGGCTATGTGTTGCTTGAGGTGTAGTGCGGGTGTTAACCTTCTCTTGACTGTCTATCACAATCTTGGGTGGAGAGAGCTTTGCTTCCAGTTTGGCTATGTAAGTGCATCTCTCACAGGTTGTAGTGTTGGGTGGTAGGAGGAGAGGATTGTCTGTGTACATGAGGCAGTTGCTGCATTGCCCCTGTATGCCCAGATTCACCAGGTGGACAGGAGAAATCACCGGAAGCTGAGACTTGGACATGCCTGGTTTGGTGCTTTTTTTTTGTAAAGTACAGGAGCTGTTTTCCCTTGCCTCAGCAAGGTACTTTGCAGTTATAGGCTGTTTAGTGCCTACAATTAATTTCTCTTTGTTAACAAGGAGAGTTGAGTGCCTGTATCGGTTTAAGGCTTCCTAGTGCTTTCCAGCAGGTATTAGAGCAAGTGCTAGTCACATGGATGCTTAAAGGTAAGATGAAAAAAATGGTTTATCCTAAACACCGCAGTGTGCACTAGATAAGTTAGATGTGAAAGTAGGTAACTTAAATTTTACCTGTCTAAAATGTTAAGTTTTAGTGGAGAGTCACTATTTTTAAAACAGCAAGATAGATTGAAAGGGGGTGGTCACTTTTGTATTCTGGTACTATTACATCCAGTAGGATGGCCAATAAATTTAAATAGTTGAAGGGGAGTGAGTTCACAAAATGATAATTTTGTGCATATACAAGCCAGTGAAAGCAGAGAAGAAATGAGATGTATGGTCAAATTAACATGAGGCAGGCAACTAGAAAGACAGTGGTATTTAAGAAGTAATACAAAATGCAACTAATAAAAAGCAAACTTAACCTTTCCTTCACAGCAAAGTGTAGCAGAGTCTGGTAAGCTTTTCTAGTAAAGCTCTGAAATGTTCTATTTTACCCCTTAAATAGAAGGTTTAGTTCCTAGCTCCACCCCGTCAGTTCACAAATTATTAACCTCTTCTAGCTTATGTATGAATCCTTAATTGAGCAGTTCTAATTTCTGCCTGACCCACAAGAGACATAGCTGTGGTCTCTCTTGAAGTTTTAATATGCAGCTAAAAGTGTCTGTCATGCATTCATTGTTCAGATTTTTTTAAAGAAATGGTCATAGTAAATATTGAATCACAGTCAATAAAAGAATCGTGCTGTAATCTTCTTAGTTGTATCTGTTAGCAAGTCCCTGGGTTGTCAAGATGTTGCAAGGTATAGTGCAGGCCCGTATAGGTTCATAGGTTGTGTACTAGGCTAATGGCCCTGGAGCCTTTACAAGTCTAGCCCATGGGATTACCATTGTGTCACCTGACCTTAGTTCCTAGTGCCTCTGTCGACTAGAGCCACTGTAGTTATCCCCGGGGTGAATTTTCTATTTCCCATCAACTCATCAAGATTTCTCTTGAAGAGGGCCAGTGGGGTGCTCTGCTTGATATGTATGGGAAGTCTATTCCATAGCATGGGCAGTCTCTGGGTTATAAACCTGTTCCTCCAGCATGTTCTGTTGATTGTGGTAATGAGGTTGAGGTCTCTGGAGCATGTGGTGCGGAGGGATTGGGATTTCTTTAGATGTAGCATTTCTACCTGAGCTGGGTCAGTCACTCCTTTGTAAGTCAAGCAGAGATCGCCTCTAAGTAGGCGATATGAGTCCGAGAATAGTTGGATTTTTTTGAGTTTGTCCATATAGGACAAGTGTTTAAGGCCTAGGATGATCTTTGTGGGGTACTTTTGCGGCCTCTCCAGTTGTTGCAGGTGTCTAGTGAGGTACATGCCAAATGGGGCATTGTACTTGATGACTGGCTTAATGAAGGAAGAGTAGAGGGAGACAATGACCTCTTTCTTCCTGGATGCAAAACCCTTAGTAATGAGATGTGCCACATAGAAGGACTTTTTGACCACAGTGGCAATGTGGTGCTCAAAAGAGAGGTTGCTGTCAGCCTGTGTTCCGAGATCTCTTATAACACCTTCTGTGTTCAGTGGACTACCATCACAGTGGTAATTCAAGGGAACTGGGTTTTTACCAAGGGGGATGACGACACATTTTTTGGCGTTCAGCTTAAGGCCATGGTTCTGACACCAGTAGTTGGTGTCATCGAGGCCTTTTCTGTATGATGTCAACATCACTTGGGAAGTTAATAATAGCTCCCAACTTGCAATCGTCTGTGAACTTTGTCAGCCAGAGTCCCTTCATGTTGGCCTGGACTTCAGAGAAGTAGATACCAAACAGGAGAGGACCCAGGACCCAACCCTGTGGGACTCCACTCATGACTTTTCAGCAGTCTGACTTTGAGTCAGCTACTTTCACACTGATCTGTGAGCCAGTTTGCAACCCACCTAGTGATATAGGGGTTGATGTCTAGATTAATGAGTTTTACTTTGATTCCTGAGTGGGGAATGGTATCAAAGGCCTTGGCCAGATCAAGGTAGGCTGTATGAACCACCTTGCCTTCATCCACAGCTCTGATGACTGACTCAAAGAAGTCGACCAAGTTGAGCAGACATGATCTATCCTTCAAAAAGCCAAACTGTGTAGGATCCAGAGTTTGGAGATTCCCTATATCCTTATTAGGTCCATGATGATGCATTCCATAGCTTTGCATGTTAGACTCGTCAGGCTAATTGGGCGATAATTCCTGGGGTTTGTACTCGCTCCTCCTTTGTGGAGAGAGATGACTGTAGCACTGCACCATTCGGTAGGGACAAAGCCTGAGGTGAGGCTGTGATTGAACAGGGCACACAGGGGAGGTGCCAGTTCACTCTGTAGTTCATGTAGAACACAGCCAGGGATATTGTCATAGACGTTGTATTCTTGGCCTTGGACAGTGCTGTTTTAACCTGTGCAGTAGTAATACTGGGTGCCTGGCAATCCACTGGTATTGTGATTGGTCCTTTGGGGGGGGAGAGCAAATCTGGGTATTGCCATGGAGATTTCTTTACATAACTATAGAAAGCCTTGTGGTTGTCTTTACTATCTGTTGCAATTCTGTTTTCATAGCTAGCTTTAGAGGATTTGATGAGGATCTCAACCTTTTGTTGAGGCTGGTAAGGCAGTTTTTCTAGTCTTGGGACTTCGCCTTATTCTTATCAGTTTTCTCCTCCTGTTGTAGAGTTTGTTTTTGACAGAGGACCACCAGATTGGCTTCCTTTTTTTGAGGAGCATCTTGGTTCTATTGGGTATGGTGAGATCCATGCTTTTGTGTATGTGTTCGTACAGTGCATTGGCGTATGATTTGGCGATCATGCAACTATTCTCCATTTGCATGGGTGCCATGAAGTTGGCCACCTCTGTTTTTAGGAGCCCAAAGTTAGCTTTAGAGAAGTTTCTCATGGTGGTTACCTTTGTTGGGGGGGTGGGGGGTGGGAGGGATGTGGATTTCCAAGGTGATTAGTTTGTGGTCGGATCTAACCAGGGGGAAGTTGACTATTGGTGTAGAGCAACAGTCTCCCATGTTAGTAATGCCATGTCAAGGATGTTGCTACCTCTAGTGGGGCTCAGAATGAGCTTGTCCATAGCACTGGAATTAATGAATTCCAGAAAGTATTGGGCAAGTGTATTGGTACATGAGTAGTTTTCCAAGTTAAGGGAGGGGTAGTTGAAGTCGCCCATTATGAGAGTGTTAGGTTGGACCCTTCCAGGGTGCTTAGAAATGTGGAGAGTGAGTCTTGGGACATGGTTGGGGACCTGTAGCAGGCTACGACCTGTGTTAGCTGCACCTGAAGCATTTCAGATGCGTTATGTTGGGATATCAGTCTGGAGGTGTGCGCGTCTTTTATGAATATGGAAACACCAACACCTTTCAAGCTGCGGTCCAAGTTCTGGAGCCGAAAGGTGTGGAATGAGTGCAGGTGTGCTTTCTGCTGCCTTGAACCAGGTCTCTGTTACAGCACAAATGTCAGTGTTCTCCATTTTAAGGAGTGTTTCGAGTGAGTTCTGTTTGAGATTTAGAATTTTAGTGCTGAGCAGCATAACTCTCAGATTGCATTTGTTTGTAACTTTTACGGTGGTAATTTGGTCTTTGGAACACCATCTAAAAAAGGCACAATACAGCTGGCAAGAGCCTTGGCCAGTGTCCAGAAGCCCAGGGGTGACAGATGCAGGCCATCTCTGACAAAGCATCAAGGTCTGTCAGTCGTGTCATCCCAGGTAGACAGATACTGGATCCCCTTAGAATGACACCAGAAACTTAGCCAATTGTTGAAACTGGTCATTTTTTACTTGTACTGTGGTATCATTCTGGGTGATGGTAGGATGCTGCTCAGGGCTACATAATCCAAGAGCTCCTCCATGTCTCTCTTCATGTAGTCCAGGGAGGTACGTCTCAGGTCATTCACACACACATGTACAATGACAAAGTTATATTTGTTAAAAAAGAAAAGCCAGCACTAAACTCCTGGAATCAGGCAATCTTCATTTAATGTCCAAATTCAAGACAGCAACATAACATAACCGTACACCAACATCGTTGTACCGGTTTCGGTAAATCCTTCATCAGCAACCAAACATGATGTACAAAATAAAGACAAAAACTAACTTCCTGTCTTGCAACTTATTTAAACTTCATATAGGAAGCATGAAGCGCCCTCTGGTGCATCAATAAAGTAGTGCACTAGTTCAAAAATACATGAAATGTGTTACAAATGAACCCAGTTGTCCCAATTATATAAATGAGTATATAAACCCAAATATAACAACAACTATATGAATTGGATGCCTCAAAAATTATCATTCAAGCCAGGGGAAAATAGAGCCCCTAGTTTGATGATCCACATTTTCTCTTTATAAGTGAGCTTATGTAGAACATGGGATTGTACATGTCTGTCCTTGATGTGATCAGTGACAAAAAGTGCCCGTAGGGTGTTTAGAAATGTGTTTATATAATGAACTGGACCCCTTTTTGTTTTTAATATCACTAAGATGTTCCCCTATCCTAACTTTAAAAGGACGGGAAGTTTGTCCAATATAGAAAGCTCGACAATTGCACTGGGCCAAATAAATCACCCAAGATGTACTGCAATTGGCAAAACATAATATATCATAAACTTGTGGACAATTTTGTGAAGAAAAAGTCCGACATTTCAACACCCTGGGGTAGTAGGTACAATGACCACATGGATAGCATCCAAAAACAGGGCCTGTAAAAAAGGTGAGCTTGAGTAATGGAACATGTATCTCTGTAATAAACCATCTTGTAATGACTAAAGAGAGAGAGTCCAAAGACCGCTCTTTCCGAAATGAGAATTGACACTGGTCCCCTACATATTTCTCTAAGACATTGTCTGATTTTAACAGATACCAATACTTACGGATAATGTTCATGAATCCAACTGTATTGAATCTAACTGTATTTTTTTTGGTTTATTATTAGCAGATTTGGACCATTTTTATTTCATTATTCCGGACACCAGGACAGCCCTTCTGAACATATTTAATTTATTTAAATTTCTTTGTTTTTTTTTTGCTTTTTCACTACTGGCAAGGACACTCATATGTTTTTTTATATTTGGGATTCAACATGCACATATATATATATATGGCCCCTTTTTGATTACGTAGTGTGAGCTTTTTGTAGGCTCAGTTCAGGCTTTTTATAAGCTTGTTGGCTATAATAGTATTCTATTGGGGCCTTGAGTTTTGATATTTTTGATATCTGTGATTATATATGGCTCCCTTGTGGTTTTTGAAGTATAATAATAAAGTGGCCACATGGTTTCACCTAATTTGGAGTGTATTTAAGATTTAAGGTTGGTTACATGAATTATGCATTTAGCATACTGATTGTCCAACCATTTGTTCATGTAATATATTCAGTGTGGAACCTATATTTTTCACATTTGTTACACATATCTTTGTATTTGATACTGAATTTCATTTTTGGCCAGGGATGGAAATTGCAAATTTATTTAAAGGTTTGGCTTCAGACTCTGAGGATCTGGGTATTTTTGGCCTAGCTTCGGGTTCAGGGGATGTTGTTCCGGGTGTCCGGGATCTCTTTCAGGATTGCAATTTAGCTTTCGCTAAATTGACCAAGGACCTCATTTCCCCTTCGTAAAAATGTTTGGCATTTAAAATTATTTCGGGCTTATCAATGTAGAAAAATAGTTCTTAGGGGACTTAGGGTTAGGATTCAACCCATGGTGGGTCTTCTCACACAATGGACTGAGGCCCAACAAAATGTTTCTATGACTTTTGTTGATCTTTTGAGTAGCTTTTATGAGAGGAAGGTTGAACAGCAAATTGCCTATATACATTAGATTAGTAAAACTGTGGAGGTGTTTTCTGCACTTCCTTGCTATAAAGATACTATTGGAAAACTTGGCAAGGAATTGGCAACTTTGGATTTAGGTTTGAAGGATAGGAAGGTCAAGAAATTTAATAGGGATGTGGGGGACTATGACAGGGGGGAGCCATTTGATTTGCGACCTAGGGTCAAATTTGATGAAGATGTGGTTAAAAAGTGGCCTATAGATTCATCAAAGAGAATGAGAGTCACTAGGCCTAAATCTATTCTGAAGAAAAGGAGCAGGGAGTCTAAGCCATCTGGTGATGACTCATCCTCCAATACTGAATGGGAGGATACTCCTATCAGCATTTCTCCTGTTTCCAAGAGGAATAATTTGGACAGAGGCTTTATCGGAAAGACCCCTTTAGGCATAAGTCCCAGAGACGAGGGGGGAGGAAGCATCACAAACCCAGATGGGCTGGGGGACATCCTTCAACAGATGACCAGGATTTAGTGTCCAGTGTTAATAATGTGCATAATATTTCCTTAGTGGTATTGGATGACCAACAAGTTGATATATTGAATAAAGGACTAAGTTTTGTCCCTGGGTTTTTTGTCCAAGAACATCGTTTTGCTGAAGATGTGGTTAAATTTTGTCAAAATTTGAAATGCTTTTTTCATGGGACTGATTGTGATGCCTCTGAGGTTAGGGAATTTCGCTTCTGTGCCTCCAGGTTCAGGCCACCTATGCAACCTATTGTCCAAACATTTCAAAATGCTGTCCTCAAGGATTTACATTTGTATTTACATAAACAGGACAAGCTTAAAGATAATCTGAACAAAAATCAGAGAATGTGTTTGGAGAAACTGATTAACAACAAAGATATTGTTGTTCTTTCAGCGGACAAGGGTGGAGCAGTAGTGGTCCAGGATCTGGGGGACTATGAAGCTGAAGCTGATCGTCCGTTATCTAACCATAATCATTATCAGGAAATGCAGGCGGATCCCACTTTGCAATTTAAAAAGGATGTCAACAAGTTTTTGGATTTGGCTACAGAGGAGGGCATTATTAATGATGAAGTGTGTCATCAACTCAAGGTTGAATTTCCTAGCAGGAAATATATCTATTTTTTCCCGAAGATCCACAAAGACCCTACAAGGCCACCCGGGAGACCGATTGTATCAGGCAGGGGTTCCCTTACGGAACCCCTTTCTGAATTTCTCGCAATATATCTAAAACCACTTTTGGCACATATACGTTCTAGAATTCAAGATACTACACAGTTCCTATCCATTATCTCTGATACCCAACTAGAGTTCCATTGGATTTTATGCACCTTGGATGTCACCTCCCTATATACGAGTATTCCCCATTGGGCAGGACTTTTGGCCCTGCAGTATTGGTTGGATAAGGTTAATATCTATAAGCCTGGTTTTAATACCCTCTTTGTATGCATGACTGAACAGGTCCTGATTCACAATGTGTTCTTTTTTTAAGGTCAGATGTTTTTGGCAGACACAGGGCACTGCTTTGGGGGCTTCTTTTGCCCCCATTTATGCAGACTTATTTATGGCGTATGTGGAGGACCAGGTAATTTATGACATCAATCACAATATCTACATTAACGAGATGGATATTTGGAGGAGGTATCTTGATGACTGCTTGATGGTGTGGAGAGCTAGTGAAGAATTCCTTTTTGAATTCCTTGAGTATCTAAATGGCAATATATGGGGGATTGAGTTTAAGTTGACATTTTCTAGATCTGAAATTACGTTTTTGGATGTTTTGGTAAAAAGAACGGACACCAACACTCTTGAGCGTGAGATATTTTGAAAATTTCCTCAATTCAATACCATATTGCATGCCACTAGTTTCCACCCCCAGCATGTCATCAAGAACATCCCCAAGTCCCAATTCCTTCGTGTTAGAAGGATTTGTTCCAGTTCCTCCACATACGACCATCACAGGAGGGATCTTATCACAAGGTTTAAAAGTAGGGGTTATGTAGGGGGTGACATCACAAGGGCCAGTCGTTTTGCAAATCAGCAAGATAGAACTGATTTATTATTCTATCAAAATCGGGATCATGTCAAGTCTGATTTGCTTACATTGGTTACAACTTATTGGAGGAATACAGTTGGATTCATGAACATTATCCGTTAAGTATTGGTATCTGTTAAAATTGGATAATGTCTTAGAGAAATATGTAGGGGACCGGTGTCATTACTCATTTCGGAAAGGGCGGTCTTTGGGCTCTCTCTTTAGTCATTACAAGAAGGTTTATTACAGAGATACATGTTCCATTACTCAAGTTCACCTTTTTACAGGCCCTGTTTTTGGATGCTATTCATGTGGTCATTGTACCTACTGCCCCAGGGTGTTGAAATGTCGGACCTTTTCTTCACATAATTATCCACAAGTTTATGATATATTGCAGTACATCTTGGGTGATTTATTTGGCCCAGTGCAATTGTCGAGCTTTCTATGTTGGACAAACTTCCCGTCCTTTTAAAGTTAGGATAGGGGATCATCTTAGTGATATTAAAAACAAAAAGGGGTCCAGTTCATTATATAAACACATTTCTAAACACCATGTGGGCAATTTTTGTTTTATGGTCATTGATCACATCAAGGACAGACATGTACAATCCCATGGTCTACATGATAAGCTCACTCATAAAGAGAAAATGTGGATCATCAAACTAGGGGCTCTATTTTCCCCTGGCTTGAATTATCATTTTTGAGGCATCCAATTCATATAGTTGTTATATTTTTGTTGTTATATTTGGGTTTATAATACTCATTTATATAATTGGGACAACTGGGTACATTTGTAACACATTTCATGTATTTTTGAACTAGTGCACTATTTTATTGATGCACCAGAGGGGGCTCCATGCTTCCTATATGAAGTTTATATAAGTTGCAACACAGGAAGTTAGTTTTTGTCTTTATTTTGTACATCATGTTTGGTTGCTGATGAAGGATTTACCAATGAAGGATTTACCGAAACCGGTACAACCATGTTGGTGTACGGTTATGTTATGTTGCTGTCTTGAATTTGGACATTAAATTAAGATTGCCTGATTCCAGGAGTTTAGTGCTGGCTTTTCTTTTTTAACTTTCGTTTGGTTTTTTGAGCCGTGCACCAGCCGTTCGTGCAGGAGGAGGTTTTGGACTTACTGAAAGTTATATTTCTACCTGTTGTTGAGGGACCGGAGTGCGTGCATTGTGGCAGATCCTGGCTCCTGATAGGCAGCTGACTGTTACTTTCTCCTTATTCAACCTAGTGAGTGAGACAGCATGTCTCACTATCGAATCACCTATTACTAGTGTGTTGGGCATGCTGTTTTGCCTTAGGGGCTTTGGTTGAGTGGCGCACTGTTTAGGAGAGTTGTGTGTCTCGTGATTAGTGTTGAGTTGTAGTGCTCGGGTGCATTTCTGCCTTGGAGGTCTCTGCTGCTTGGGTAGATTTTTATTGAGAGCCTCCGTGAAGGTGGGTGTGTGGTTTGTGTTTTTATGTGAATGCATTGCTGGTTTGTGTTCTGGAGGGCTATGTCTTCCATGTGGTGTGGTGCAAGTGTTGTCCTTCTCCTCTTGACCAGCTATTCCGGTCTTTGCTAGAGAGTGCATGGCTTCCAATTTGGATATATAAGTGCATCTCTCACAAGTTTGAGCATTGAGAGGTAAGAGGAGAGGGTTGTCAGTGTACATGAGGCAGTTTCTACATTGCCTCAGGATGCCCAAGTTCACCAGGTTAATAGGAGAAAGTGCAGGGAACTGACCTTTAGACATGCCTGGAGGGGTGATCATTAATAAATACTGGAGCTGTTTCCTTGTAGAATGTTTAGTGCTCGTAGCACTTTTGTGTGCTACAATAATTGCTACAAGAAGTCTGGTAAAGTGCTAAACTAATAAGCTAGTAAAGGTGCAGGAGAGGAGAGAACTAGCAGCTGTAAGGGAAAAATTGAAGAGCAGACTTTGGCGCCGCTCAGAAGCTTGCAAACAGTCCTGGATATAGCAAATAGTTACAGAAAAGGTGTGGAACAAGCGCAGATGTAGACTTATAAACCAGAAAGTTGAAAGAGATGGAAAAACTTCCCAAACGGCCAATAAACTGCAATTTCTGAGCCAGAAACCACTCCTCTTTTCGTAGATGGGTTACCTTGCTTACCACTCTCACTGATAAGCTAGAAGGATTTCCTCCAACACAGAATGGCTTGGGAGGGCTCAGAAGCTTATAAACAGTCCCGGATACAGCAAATCTGTATATTGACAAGACTAGTTACAGGAAAAGTGGGAAACAAGCACAAATGCGGGCTTTTAAACCAGAGAGTAGAAAGAGATAGAAAAACTGCCCACATGGTCAATAAACTAAAATTTCTGCAGCAAATACCACTCCTCTTGTGGTAGATAGGTTACCTAGTACTTACCACTCCCACTGATGAGCTAGGAGGCTTCCCTCCAACACAGGAAGGCTTGGGAGGCTCAGAAGTTTACAAACAGTCCTGGATACAACAAATCTGTACCTGGACTAGATTAGTCACAGGAAAGGCAGGGAGCAATTGCAAACGCGGGCTTTTAAACCAGAAAGTTGAAAGAGATGGAAAAACTGCCCAAATGGCCAATAAAGTACAACTTATGGGCCAAAAGCCACTCCTCTTGTGGTAGATAGGCTACCTAGTGCTTACCACTCCCTCCAACACAGAAAGGCTTGGTGGGGGGGGGGGGCTCAGAAGCTTACCAACAGTCCTGGATACAGCAAATCTGTATCTGGACTAGACTAGTTTCAGGAAAGGCAGGAAACAAGCTTAGGTTTATTTTTTCCGAAAGCAGCTAAAACAGCACTAAAAACAATTAAAGTGCAATGCAAGCGAGCACACTTAGAGTGTGCAGCAGTATTAAAGCAAATACAGTTTAAGTAAATGTAATTTATTCGAAATGTATTATGAACTAAATTCAGTTGTTGTTTTATTCAACTTTGAACAGTTAAGAAGTGCCAAAAATATACTTTTCAGCTGAGAAGCACACTCAGCACTCAGTCAGAACACAAGGAGATTTTGTTAACAAAGTGCAAGGGGAGGAAGGAGGAGAAGAAGATAATTCAAGGTTAAGTACTTAAGTGGGTTGGCCTTCTCAGATATTCTCTCTCTATTAGGTAGAATGAACACTAGACTGGGAGGGGTGTCCCAGATCAAATTAACAGTCAGAGTGGGCAACTGCAAAGCCACCAACAAAAACGCTGTTAGACCAGTTTTATAAACTTTAACACCACCACAGAAATAGGGGAGAACCAGTTTCAGAAGAGATCAGAAGCAAAAAAACAATGCCAGCAAATATATAAAATAATTAAATCAGCCAAAATTAAGATAATGCAGAACTCTGAAGAGTTAAAGTGCCAATCATTATACTTTATTAACTGCATCATCCACTGACTGGTTCTCTCGATAAGCAAACTGAAGGGGGTCCAATGAGGGAGCTGTAATATCCTTCAAGTGAGTTAACACCAGCTTCTCAAAAGTCTTCATGACCACTGATGTCAAACCAACAGGCCTGTATCATTCAGTTGATTTTTTAGGCACTGGGAATGATTGTGGCTTGTTTGAAACATAAGGGAAATTCACACAGCTTTAATGATTTATTAAAAATCCAAGTAAAAACAGCAGCCAGATGATCAGCAGATGTTTTTAAACAGGAGGGTGAAACCTTGTCTGGACCAGCTGCTTTCTTAATTTGCTGTCTCTTAAAATAAATGATACATATCCTCAGAGATAATTAATGCAGGCTGAATGTGTGGAGGAGAGAGTCCTACAAGTTTGAACACTGACGGAGCTGGTAACAGTGTCATTTGTAGCCTCAGGCTTATCAAACTTGCAGTAAAAAGCATTCAGGTCATCAGCCAGCTGGTAATTAGCTGCGATGTAGGGGGATGGTTTCCTGTAGTTTGTAATGTTTTGTAGACCTTTCCACACTGATGTAGGATCATTGGCTACAACTGTTTTTTCAGCTTGTCAGTATAGTTCTTTATAGCCACTTAGATTTCTTTTGTCAGTGTGTTCCTTGCCTGTCTAAAAAGTGTCTGTCTCCACTTCTATAGGCATCTGATTTCTTGGCTTGACAAAGCTGCTTAAGTTTGCAGTAAACCAGGATTTGCTGCTGTTAAATTTTAACCTGGTCTTAGTGGAAATATGTCAGCTTCTGTGAAGAAGATGACATAAGATGTTACTGTGTCTCCCAGTTCATGCAAGTTAACAGCAGAATCTTCAAAGACTCTCCAGTCTGTACAATCAAATCAGGCTTGCAGCTTAAGATTTGCCTCAGTAGTCTGCCTTCTCGATGTATTGATCACAGGTTTAACAGATTTTAACTTGCTCTTTTAGATAGGGAACAAATGAATCGGAGTGTGTTGCAGTTCATTGATAACTGAATCGGAGTGTGATGCAGTTCATTGATAACTGAACCGATATCAGGTCAGTTGTAAAAGTGCCAAGTGCTGCGAGTGTGCAGAAACATTCAACCACATTGACTTCACATAATGGGTATTCTGTTCTGCCCAGCCAGTGTGTGTGTAGTTTGCACGCAAGCACATGTGTATATGGATGTATATAAAGAAAATCAAAATATCTCAGTACAACTAATTTGACCATTTAGGTTTATAATTGTTTCCACTGTAGTCTACGGCATGTTGCTTTTCTGCTGTGTATGTCGCTTCAGCGGAGTTACTTGCGGTTTTGCATTGTTTCCTGATATTTAGGTAGGGTGGATGTAGAGTATTGTTAAAGTGCTCTTTTTTCATTATTTTCATGTCCTATTTCTTTGTCTAATTAAAGCTTTTATTTCATTTGTTAACCTGCAGCATTGTCCTCCCAGGCTGTCTAGTTATTTGTGAGAGTAGTGGATCTTGTATGTAAGAACGCTGATTTGTGCAGTAGGAAAAGGGTGGCATGGGATTTGTTGCTTTATAGAAGGTATCACAATTGTTTTTTAACACTTTATGCAGGCGTACCTCCCAACTGTCCAGATTTCCACTTCTTATTTTTGGTCTGATTCAGAAAAATGCATGTTAACCTATATCATACTACTTTCTAAGTTTTTAAGAGCAACTTGTAAAATCTGTCCCTGTTTTTTGTCCCCCCCCCCCCCATTTTAGGCTTTGTTCATATTTCATCCAGTAAGAGGGTTGAGAGGTATGCAAGGTCAGGTTCCTGAGTTTTAGGTATAGGTGTGTATTTTGAATGACACGAGTAAAAACAACTGGACAGTGGTTTCTTAGAGAGTTATGTTGAACAGTAACAGTTTGACAGCAGTAGGGGATGCTAGTCATGGCAGTACCTAGAATAGAGGAAATGCTTTAATACGTTTTAGCCCTGATGTTGTACAACTCTAGTCTTTTGAAAGTTAAGTAGTGCTTTACCTGTCTGGATGCTGAACCACATGCAGTGATATTGAAGTCTCCTGACAGTACATTGTTCTACTTGATGCTGTCTGACAACGTAGTTCTTATTAATTCCTCCAGTGTACATACAGCAACAGGTGGTGAGAACTGTACTAATTCCTCCAGTGTACATACAGCAGCAGGTGGTGAGAACTGTACCTATCTGAATACAGGTATGACAACATAAGGTAATTTTAACAGGTATCCAGGTAAGGTTATCGTCCTTCATAGCATTTGCCTTAGATATTTGTTGAATGTAAAGTTTGATGACCAGTAATACCCTACCATCTCTGTATTTCTGGTCTGTTGTCAGTAATCTTTGGTAGTTCTGTTTGATGTAGCTCGATGCAAATCTAATTAAACCACCTCTGAATTCAATGACAGTACACATGAGCTCTGTTAAAGGGTAAAAAAGTGTTTCTGTTGTGTGTGATTAAAAACACTACACTTTTAACAGAGCCCCTGTGTACTTTCTTCAAATTCAGAGGTGGGTTGGTTAGATTTTTTATTCAACATGCACCTCTAAACTGTTTCTTGGCATTACATACATATATATATATATCTATGTGTATGTATGTGTATGTATATATATATATATATATATATATATATATATATAGAGCTTGATGAGAAACATGGTAAGGGGAGCCATAATTCGGGTTCACTTCTTATTCATTTTACTAATATTGGTTAGCTTGAGGTTTGCACGTATTATGTTAAAGGTTGCACTTGTTTGCATGGATGTAGGTGTATGCCACTAGGCAATGTGATTTGATAGACATATTTTTTAAGAAATGAGTAGGCACTGAAAAATGTTAAAGAAAATTTGCAAGCTGTATTGTTTTGAAGGTTGATAGCCAAGTTTACCAGTCAGTTGCTCTGGGTGCTTTTTTTGTTTTAAGATAGTGGATTTTGTGTGTTTATTCCTGTACGTGTCCATGGAGATTGATTCAGAAAGCAAAAATATATTTGTTTTGCATACACGTATGCAATAACAGAAATATTGTGGCATAGTGGTACATTTTGTTGTGACATTTTGATGTACCAGCTGCTGCCAGAACAAGAATAGAAGAGCAGGAGATGAGTGCAGTAGAACTGGTTTTGTTGTCACCTACCAGTAAGTAGTGGTAATAACGATAAGTGGGTGTTTGCTTTCCCCAGTAGCAGGTAGATAATGGCCCGGATTCCATAATGTTGAAAGTGGTCTACAACATCCTGGTGTCCTTACTCTAAATAAGAAAATCCAATTCACTGGCTTGACATTGTCCTGGGGGGAGGGGTCCACCCAATTCAGTACCTCCAACTGCTGCGCCATTTAATTGAATAGGGGCTGTTAAGGCAAAACAAGGTAATTTGATTCCATAACATCAGTGTTAATGAACTACATTGCCTTGTCTGGGTCTAGTGCTGAAGCTGTCTAAACATTCAGCAGGGCTGCCAAGTTTGGCCGTAGATTTCAGGCAGAGCATCCCTTTCTTTTAATGATGGACCTGATATTGCAAGCAGATCCTTAAGTCATTACGCCACAGGCACCACTATGATTTCATCATATTGCATGTAGGTGTAAATGATCTGAGATGTCCCTCCCTGGACTATATGAAGAGAGGTGGTCTGTAAGCTCCATAAGATCTGTCTCACGGTCGTATGAGCCTGGCAATGATCAGCAATGATGCTACAATGTGCGCAAAAATTATTGTTTTCAACAACTAGCTGAATTCTGATGTCATTCTAAGGAGATCCAATATTTGTCAGCTTGGGAGGGCATGGTCAACAGACCACATTGCTTGCCAGGGATGGTCTGCACCTTCCCCTTTAGGCTTTTGAATATTGGCTAAGGCTTTGTCCACCCCCATAGTATCTCTTTTAGGCAATGCCAAATTGACAAACCTAACAACATAGCAAGATCACCTCAACAGAACCTCAAGGTTTTACTATTCAATGCCAGGAGTAAAAAAAAAACGCACTCCCTCCAAGCCCTCCTTACACTCGAGCATATGTATCTATGCAATCACTGAGGCTTGGCTTAAAGTGACAGAGAGCACCCCAGCAGTACAAGGTTTTGGTGCCTTCCACACTTTTAGACCAGTAGCTGCACAGACAAGGGTTAAAGGTGGAGGTGTCTCAATGTACGTAAGTAATAAACATACCTTTAGGGTGGTCAAACAGGATAACATGCTGGAGTTCCTCCCCCCAATGTCTTGTCCTCCCTATTAAGGTCCGACCATAAAGCTGCCTACTTTGAAATCAAAATTAGTTCCATAATCCTATTTAAAACCAGTAACAGTTAGATACTATTCAAAGTCAAATTAACTGTTAAATGATGGTTTGTCAAAATTCATTGTCCCTCCAAACCCCAAGAACACACCAACCTATGGCGAAATGCTGTCAGAAGCTCTGTACAACCATGTCAATGGCTGCATAGAGGCTGCTGTACCTACCAAAAGTAAGCCCAGAACTAGCCCCAGAAACAAACTGCCCTGGTGGCATCCCAAAATAAACAGGATGTACAACAAAAGAAAAAAAAAAATGAGAAAATTCAGGAAGGGTAATTCCCATGAAGGTAAAATTCTCTCATTAAAGTAAATGGGCAACTAAGATGGCCAGTTACATCAAGGAGAGTCAGCTTTGAGGTTAAGATAAGGCCTTCTACAGCTGTGTCAGAAACCTCATGGACAACAATGTGCTGAACTGATGGTTAATTGGTGCTACATCCACCAAGCCTTGCAGTTATAATGAACCTGTTGTGGGCAAATTCACTTCCAACTTTATCCCCAACCATCCCCCCAGTAATACCCTCAAACATAATTCCTCCAACTATAACTAGGGATGTACTGGCTGCACTCTCTAAAGCCAAGAACATAGCCTCAGTGGGCCTCAGTAACATCCAGGATGCCTCCTGAATATTCTAAAGAAAATTTCTATAAATTCTAAAGAAAATGTTTATACATTGTCCTTCTTTTGAACAACGGTTATCTTTTTGTTTTTACTGTCATTTGTAGTAGACTTTGACCACTGTTATCAGTGCAACCCTTAATGTTCATACTTTTTTTTTGTTTTCTCTTTATAATTTCGTATTTGCATTGTTGTTTTTAATAGTTGTTGTCGTATATGTTTACCTTTGCTTTTGTTTGCTGGGGCTCTTTCCCCTTGGGTCTGTACTGAAAATGGGTTTCTTTTCAAACTCAGTTGGACTAACCTGGTTAACAAATGTGAAATAAATAAATAAAGTATAATTTATCAGAATCCGTGGCATCCCATCTCATTTCATAAGGGAAGACTTTAACAGATCTGAAACTTCAGACCCATTAGTCTGTCTAGTCTTACTTGCAAAGCCATGGAATAATTATCATGGAGCTTATCAACAAGGACATAGGTGACTTCCAGACACTGGATCCATCCCAGTGTGGCTTTGTCAAAGGAAGGTCATGCTTACTGAATCTGGTGGACTTTTTTGAAAAGGTCAGTAAGGCAATGGACGAGGGGAAAACTGTGCATCATGCCTACCTAGATCCGACTAAAGGATTTGATACAATACTTCGCTCTGGCATTGTCAGCAAACTTACAGAACTAGTTGTAAATCCCCTAATAACACTCTGGATAGCTAGCTGGCTTGCTGATAGTACTCAGGAGGTTAGAATTGGTGAAGTCACATCCACAAAGAGGCCAGTCACCAGTGGAGTCCCCCAGGGCTCTGTGCTAGGCCAAGTCCTCTTTGGCATCTATGTCTCAGATGTCAAAGCCAATGCCAAAGGCTTCTGGATAACAAAATTTGCAAATGATTGCAAACTGGGGTCAGTCATTGAATCCCCCCCCCAAGAAGAGAACGCTCTCAAGAAGGTCTAATATAGACAAACGATTGTTGTCAATGGCATAGCTTGAAACACAACACCAAGAAATGCATTATAGTACCTTTTGGGAAGTCTGCCACCCTGGGTAACCACATCATCAATAAAGCACCCTTAAAAGTTGACTCACTAGTCTGTGATCTGGGAACTTATGTAGTTAGTAACTTAGCCTTCAACCAGCATATGTCCAAGGTAGTAAGAAAATCCTAATGTGTTGCTCAACTTATCAGCAAGGGCATAGCATCTAGGTCTAGTGAGGATATTGTACCACTGTACTCGCCTCTCATCATGCCTATCATAGAGTATAATGTCCCTTTCATTATGTACCTGACCAGACACATGCAGCAACTTGAACATTCACAAAGGTCCTTGCAATAAGAATAAAAAGGGAGTAAACACAATGTCCTACCTTGATCCTCTCCAAGCCCTGTCTCTTTAGTTTGTATCATTACATACTTTTTAGAGGTGATCATTGCCTGGCATACAAGATATCCCTGGGCTCTGTTTTGATTAATATTTTGCACATCCACAAAACAAACCGCGTCAGAACTGCTAGATTATATTGCAAGAAAAATTTTGTTTTTTTGTTGGAGAAACTGATATGTTTCGTCGGGAATTCCCATTCTCTGGAACAGGTTCCTCATCCATGTGAAGTAGAGTTCTTCCCTATCCCTTTTTAAGTGCAGCTTGGACCAGTGGATAGGTAATAAGTTCACCCCGTGGTCTGGCTCCTGTGTCTGTGATGGACAGAGGCATTCAGTAAATTCACCCTATACAAGTCAAATTTGTGGGTTACATTTGGGTTGCACAGCAAGGCCTTTAAGGATCCTAGTGGTCATTAACTTGGTGTACACCTTTGAACCTATGAACATATGACCTGTCTGCAATACCAGCTGTGACATAAAGATGGAGTGGAGTAGCTGTGAGGCCATTTAGCACCACAGTGCCATCTTTAGACAGATGGCCATGCTGTCTGTCCTGCTTACATTCAGCAGTCATTTGGTAGGAGTAAATGTCCCAACCGATACTTGTTATTTCTGTCTCTGGCTTATTCCTACTCAAAATATAAGGACTAAAAAGTACCATGGGAGTGCAAGTCAAAGCTTCTTAAGATCCTCAAATGTTAGCCCAGTAAGTACCAATGAGCATGTATGTGACCTACTGGACACCAGGGAATTCAGTCCTTTTAAAAAGTAATCCTAAAACAAGCTGTTTTTCATGGAATTTAGGGGTGGGTTGCACTACCCACTACTGCATGTGTGTGGAGTCACACAGGCTACCCCGACTCCTAATACCTGCAGTACACCTCCACCTGTATGTGGAACTAGGTGGGAAGTTGGGTTGCCTGCACTGCCTAGTTCGACATACTCACTTGGAAGCCCATTATTTTCAGTGGGCGTCACCTATGTTTGAGTTGTATGTTGGCAAGCTTTACCAAATTGCACTGCCAAATGATTTCTGAGAGGTGAGCCTGATTTTCCCCCTTTGGGAATGGGATATAGAGTTTTGTCATTCCCCATAACCATATGCTGAATATGGCTATGCTGGTCCCCATCTTTTGGACTCTGGCACGGAGTGACACACTCAGGGGATCATGTTACTGCATCCAAAAGGCTTTTGGAATCCAGTACAATTTGTCAGTGGTTAGAAGAAGGGAGTACCTCTTAGTCCAACTGGGAATGCACAGAGGTGGGGAATAACCTCTGCAGTAAACGGAAGATAAAAGAAAGAGACTGACTTTTTTATTTATATTTTGCACTAGGAAAGTCCAGCTGGACATAAAATAACCCATTTTCAGCAGAGGCCTGGTTGGAAAAGCTCCAAAGAACAAAGAACAGTAACAATTTAATAAAATAATACAGCTGGTATAAATTATAATAATGAATAGGAGTGGGTATAAATTATAATAATGAATAGGAGTGTGAAGTCCAGATAATATCCAACTGAACTGCCAGTAAATAATGTGATGTCTCCCACTATCCTGAGTCAATATATAAGGAGCTTCAATCACTCCTGACTCCAATGTCAGACTGTCACTTAAACAGGAGTAATATTTCACAGTTTCTCCTAAGAGCACATCAGGAACACTGTAACCTGGGATTGGACTGTGTACGTCTGTCCACTTCTAAGGTAACTCCTTATTACACACTCCAGAGCAATGTGTCCCAGTTTAAGACCTCTGATTCACTCGCAGTTAAATTAAATCTCACACATCCAAACACTTAAGCCTGACACAGATTTACAGGTTTCCCCCTTTCCAAAAATAATGCAGTAACACCACCAATCAGACAGCCACATGCACTTTTAAAGGTTGTCCAATTATGAAAATTAAATATTAAAACAAATAGCAAATGACCTAAGCAGCCAGGCTTTTGGAATGGCCCAGGAAGTTATCTAGGCAAATATAAGCACTCTCTAATCCACTAAAGCAAAGCCTGATTGACCAGCCACAATGTAGGTTTTTACAAATATTTAATAATGAGCAAAATGATTGAAATATCAAACAGTAATTCCCAGTAAACAAACATAACTCGAGCACCAGGAAAATGAAATCAATACTGAAGGATAGACATCCCACATTTAGAAAAACTCGTAACTGATCTGAGTAGTTATAATTTCCTATCTGACTAAGGAACACTGTCCCTGATCTAACTAAAGTTCTACAATAGAGCAAAGGCATGCTTATAGTTCTTGGTGAGCATTTTTGGTATCCCTGCACAGTACATCTGTGAACAACTCACAACTGGATGTTAACTGACTGCTGTAACTGACGACTGTCTTCAGCAGGCTCTCTTATTGACTAGCCTAGTTGTCATAACTGTTCCCGTTCTAATTTTCATTTCATATTTTGAAAATCAACCAACAGCTGTTTACTAAAGTTCCTTCCTGTTTTTCAGCTTCTGACAGTAACACACAGCGACTGTCAACATTCTGATGACATCTTCTGCAGATTATCTGAATCTGAGACAGTTTGCCTTTAGAAATTTTCTTCACAAACATGTGCAGTTAGAAATTTAAAAGGACACTGTTCAAGTCTGTAAAACATTCTGTACAAACAGATCATATATCAACATGTAAGAACTTATTTACAATGTCATAGCTAGTCATGCTGGCATATAATACACAGGAGAATTTGAAATTATGTAAAAAAACCTCAGTGAGACATGCTAGCACACATAAATGTCTAATTTCTTCACAAGTAGAATGAAAATAATTAATATATTTTTATAGTAACAATACATCCTGCAGTGTGGAGTGTAAAAAGTAGGAGAAAATATTCCTCCTTCCACCAGTGGTGGGAAGAGACTCTTGCTTCACTTGAGTCTCCACTCAATATAGGATGCAGGTGTAGTTAACCTGTTCCTAATGTCAGTACATCACCCAGTATATGTCAAATCAGTGGCAGTATGTGATACAGGTGGAGGTGAGCGACTCCTGCAGAGAAGGGCAAGAATGTGAGGGATTATGGTCAGTGGTAGTATGTGATACAGGTGGAGGTAAGTGACTCCTGTGCCATGCACAACAGCTTAATAATGTGAGTGTTGGGGCTTAGGAGAGGAGTGGACAGGTAAGATAGAGCATGGAAAGATGCACAAAAGGTGATTGCTGCTGTCTCCAAGAGAAGCTGGTATAATTTGATTCTTGGGTAGTAAATGGAGCAATGATAGAGAGAGAGAGGAATATTTGGCGTAAGTATATGTGTTTTGAAGAATGAGTTCTGCTACTTTTGTTGTAAGATCGGACAAGGAATCAAAAGTTATGGAAAAGAAGACTATGTCAGTTGGGGGAAAACTGTAGGGTGAAAAGGAGAATAAGGTCAGCAAGGGTGTTTGAATTACTGCTATGGTCTGAGCGAAGGTCTGAGCGAAGGGGTTCAAGAGGTACTAAATGAGTTAAGGTAATTACTTCAGTGTACTCATTTGTATTACTGTTTGCTAGATAACGATCTATCTCTGGAACAAATGTCTACTACTTGGCAAGCAGAATTAGCGTTATGCCACCTTCAAGAAAACAAGTTCATTAGATGGGCAACTTCAAATTCTTCCTCCTGGTCTATGTTGTATTGTCTGCCTTGAGGCTGAAAGCAACTTCTGAATATGGTTTATTGGCTGGGCTTGTGGTCTGCACGCTTGCCTATGAAAGAATACCATAGATTCCAAGAAATTTAGGTTTGAAGCTTTATGTACAGAATTTCATATAGCTTTAAACAACCTTTTACTTTAATGGATGCTTAGCACAATCAGTGAAACATTTAATTGACTAGTTAAACCATATAAATAACTTAAATAAAACAAATTTAAAGAAAAAAATATAAAAGATGAGAACAAAGCAAGTGGAATCTCAAAAGCGCTTTCCAGTTTGTTTTTTAGCTGAGCATCTAGGTGCAGCAGATTTATATTTCATAATTTATAAATCCTCCATGTAGTCTAAAATAAGATTCACTTTTCTCTTTTTTTAAGCCATGAGAGGGCTGGGTGAGGCTGCAGGAAGAAAGTTTAGGAAGAAGATGCTGAAGGGATATGGTGTCAAATGCTTTGGATGAATATAAGAATAATGAAGATACTAGCTTTTCATCATTCTTATGTTGGTTAATGATATTGGTGAAGTTGAGAAGAGCAGTGGTGGTACCATGGTGAGGTCTAAAAGTATGATGGGATTTGCAGAGAAGGTTGTTTAGCGATAATGTCCTGCATAAGCTACATATGGATGCATTTTTCTAGTATTTTATGAAGAGGGGATAGGGTGGCAATAGATGCATAGCTGGAAATGTCTGTTGATGTGTCGCCTTTGTGGAGTAGTGGTATGTACAGGAGTTGTTCCAGATGGCTGGGACATCATATCTCTCAGATGTGGATGTAAGCGGTATGAATACAGGGAAAGCCATGGCATCAGCTGCTATTTTTAGGTAATTGGCTGAGATTATTTTTAGTTTAAGCAAAAGTTTTCTTGTAGTAGAGGTGGAGACCAGGAGGAAGGAAAATGAAATTTGACAGGTTAGTAGAGAATGGGGTGAGAGAGAGGCAAATTATTGTTGTTAATGCAGACGGTACTATCTCTTAGTAATAAGTAGGAGTTGAATTGAGTTAGTATTGAGTCACTGGTGTTAGAAGTAGAAATAGAGGGTCTGGCAGTTTAGCCAGGATGTTGTAGTTTTTGTTTAGGGATGATCAAAAGTATTTTTTTTTTTTTGTTTCCTTTTATGCTAATCTTTTCAGATTTGTTTCTTTCAAACATGACATTTTTAGTTTTTTTTAGTTAACCATAGTAGAAGGTTTGATTTGACTCCCTTATTTGGATAGGGCCTAGCCTGTTAAGAATAGTCATACGTTTCATTAAAGTGTGAGATGGCAGCATTAACTGCCATGGACTTTAATATGTTCCAGTTATATTGGGTCTGAATATTTATAACAATGTCTTTGCTGAATGTTGTATTAAGTGTATGTTTGAATTGGTTGCTGTACTTTTTGAGTACATATGAGGGAATGCGGTCTTATTGTGTCTGGCAGACATCCAGATATCTGAATTGTATTTGTAAGGATCCAATCTAAAGAGTGTGTGTGTCTCTAAAGAGTTTTTATGTGATTCTGAGGGAGTGTCATTGTTAATCAGCTACCAGTCTACGTTGGGGTCACCTGTTATAGTTTCTAGTTGGATATGGTGAGATATCCAGTACAAAACGTCTTCTACTGTTAAAATGTTGTTACCATGTGGAATATAATTAGCTGAAATACATAGAGACTTGCGTACATATATATATATATTTTTTTTAGGAGTTTCGCATTGTTAAATTTTGAAATCCATATGAGGAGTGTGGTTATTTCTAAGTAGGATTTGTAGATGGTGGCAAAAGCCATAAGCACATTTCTGTTTTCTGTCAAAGCTGGGTATATGAAATTGGGGAGGGGGATGACTTCATTATATCTAATTATATATATATATATATATATATATATATATATATATATATATATATATATATATTTCTTTAGCAAGGTTTCAGTAGTAACTAGTCTATCTGGAGTGAATGTTTGGGATTTTGTTACATGTACTTCTAACATTCATATTTATAAGCAGCAGTTTGGATTCTGAGGTCAATGGGAAGTAATTCTAGAGGCATTTTTAGTTGTGTTGAATGGATTGCTCTTTAGTGGGGCTGGGGTTTGGATGAATGTTACCATGGAGTATCTGGGTGGAAATAATGTGTTTAAAAAATGTAGAACTGTTTACATTTTAGCTTTAGGTTTTACTCATTTTTATTGGTAAGACGTTTGAATCGATGTATCAGCAACTGAAGAGGTCAGAGAAAGAAGGATAGTAGTAAGGAGGTAGTTTTGTGGGACAACTTGAGGTGAGCTATGGTGCAGTAAATGTATTTTTGTTGGGGGTACTCATCCGCATAAGGGAGCAACGATAGTGAGATGAGTTTAGTGCAGTAAGGACAAAAATACCATGTTTATTAGCAGCATTATCGGTAGTGGTGATAATAAGAGTTCGATTAAAATTAGTCCGTATTATACTTACTGTTAATATAGGAGCTAGGCTAAGTATATTCCTAAGTTTTATTATTAAATTGTGAGATGGTGGCATTAAGTAGAGATATTGATAGGATAATCGGTGGAGAGAGCATTACTAAAGATTTGCTTAGCGGTACTGGAAGGGAGAGGACTCAGAAGGATTTGATGAAGTGCATAGAACTATGGGAAGCAGGATGTTTTGAATGATGCTAAATATTACACGAAGTTGAGAAGAGGTCAATAGCAAGAAGGCTGATTCAGTGATAGTAAAATAGTTTGGGTAGGTATAGGACTTTGGATTCACAAGTGATAGGTGGGGAAAAGTCATTGCTGGAGTAAGTTGGAGTGGGTGGAAATTGGGGGTAGAGTAGGGGAGTGTAGAGGAGCTTGCCCAACCTGGGAGTCCCTAGCTGCTGCTGAACCATTAGTATGGAAACACAAAAGTCAAATAGGTTTTCTTTTGGTTACTGAAAACAGAGATCAAACAGCTGGGGAGAGGATCCGACAGTGTAATCTAAACGTCACGTTAGGTCACATGATGTACAATAATGACCAGTTAGGTCAGTGGTCCCTGGTGTGTCCTAGTCCCTCAGGGGGAATGTCACTGCCACTGTCCAGCACAGAGCAGGCAGTATCTCACTATTTTACATTAATAAAAAAACTAGGCTGTTCACTGTTGAACTTGCTTATATTGCAGGATAACAGATAATTGCAGCAGGTTGCTGTGCACAGGTACAACTTTTGCAAAGGGCGTGGTGTGCAGCAAGGGGTCGTCTGTCTGAGTGACACAAGATGCAGTGTGATGTTCATGGACTCTGCCCTGTGGAGGGATGTGCAGATCTAAGTGAGGAATAGAGTTTGTATTTAATACAGAATTCTCCAGAGTACAGAAAAGTATCCCGTCAGTGTCCATGTTTAGTTATCACAAACTCAGCAGAAAATAGCAAGCTTTGAATGCAGAAGTTTGATTTATTTCTCACTGTTGTTTTTTTTTTAGCTGAAAAGCCCGAAGACATGCAGTATACTGCAGTACTTTGTGTTACTGAGAAAAAAGCTGTATTTACTTTGAAGAGAAGACAAAATAGAAGCACTTATAAATGCAGTAATTGTCCGCTCATTAAGATTTTGCCATTTGTTAGGTGCTTGTTCTCAATAGTGCAAAGTGATGCAGGGATTATAGAGTCTTATAATACTGTTCTAAAGATTAGACTTGCATGATTGGGAGAAAAGAAGTGACGCATGAGGTAGACTTGTAATAGAAACAGTTTTGACTTTGCCATGATCAGACAGCAGCCATGAGTATGACCCACATGCCCTGGAGGAACTGTTGAAGGATTGCAGTGAGAGGTGAGCGTGGAGCCCATCCCATGGGCAGTGAGAAGCAAGTGTGGGGCTCATCCCATGTGGAGGGTGAGTGGTGCTTCCTGTTGGACAGTAGATCAGAGTAAGTGGTAAGTATGGACCCATCTCGTAGGCATTGATTAGGGTTCCTGTCTCACAGTGGATAGGAATGAGGCAAGTATGGCCCCATCTTGTAGATAGTGAGTGGGGCTGCCTGCCCCCAATGGATGGGAATGAGAGGCGAGCATGGGCCCATCTTAGAGTTGTCACCTATCCGTTTTCATTTCTGCACTGTCCAGAAATCACACCGATTGTCTGGTTGTCCGAAAAACACTGCACAAACACCAGTATTCCGTTTCAGAAAAGAAACGGACTGTCTGAGTTTGTTAAATCTGTGGATTTACTATGCTTTTTTACAGAAAAGCACATTAAATTGTCAGAAAGCAGGCATCAGGAATGGAAAAAGAGGATGTTCTGTCAGCTGATGTCATTATTATATCACAAAGTGGGCAGGATGTGGGTGGTAGAGGAAACAGAAATGGGTCGGCTTATAGGTGATGGAAGGGATGTGGCCTTGGTCCGGTTTTAGCCACAGTGAAAGGTGGCAATCCTAGCCCATCTTGTAGGCAGTGAGTGGGTCTTTCTGTCCCACAATGGATGGGAATGAGAGGGCAGCATGGGCCCATCTTGTAGGCAGTGAGTAGGCCTATGTCCTTCATTGGATGGGAATGAGAGGCCAACATGGGTCCATCCTGTTTCCAGTGATTGTTGCTTCGTGTCAGCAGTCACCACCATGCACTACACTGAAATACCTATAACCAGGCATGCACATGGGCTTGTCAGTCATATGTGGGTGACAGTAGGCCTTGTAGCTTGTGGGTGGGAAGCATGAAATTGTGGAATTAATATTCCCCCGCCGTGTTGTGGGTTCTCATTTTAGCTACCAGGTGTGGGATTATGATTTTGATAGAAATGTCTGTATTGTAGGGGTACTGCAGAGGGCACAAATCCCATCTGTGTTTGCTTGGATCTCCTTTTGGCTGTTGCCCCTGTATCTGACATATCCATTAGAGGGGAACAATTAGGCTCCATACCTATTTAGAGAAGGCTTGATGGTCAGCAGGCATGAAGGCAAAAATACTTACCTGAAAAATCAGTGAAAAAGCAAAAAAGGCATTTTGTGCTAGCTAAACTCAAAATTTCAAAAATAAATAAATAAAATAGAGCAAAGGGGCTAAAATCCAGAAAAGAGCACTTGAAATTGTAAAATAAAAAACATTTTTTTTTAATGCAAGTACAAGTAAACACATTTTGAAAACTTCTTGGATTTTTTTAGGGAAGACTAAGAGGAGTTATGGGATAAGAATTTTTCCTTTCAGTTGATGTTAATGATTGTTACTTTTTCCCCTAAGGATGATGGTCTCAGATTAGTTCATTGTGTAGTATTTAGACATGATTATTTAAAATTACATGTTGTTGTGTTACTTATTTGTTGACTATTTTTAATGGAAGTAATATCTTTTTAAGAGCGAAGAATGATGAGGTACTTGCACCACTTAATGGATATTATTCAGGAAATGTTTTTATGAAGTTCCCTACGATGGTTGGAATGAAACCCCTAAATGATTATAATACATTTTTTATTTTACAATTTCAATTGCTCGTTTCTGATTTTCAGACCTTGTGCTCTATTTTTTGGAGAAAACCTACAAAATAAAGTTGTTGTAACTAGAGCCTGTTGTAATTAAATCAGGGCACCTGGTGTTTTACATCACACAAGCAGTCGGCCATCTCGGTCTTGGGACTGCTAGAATGTCGGTAGCTTGGCAACAAAGCATTTGGACTACATTTTACGTCCAGAGAAGTACATTTAAGCTACATTTATAGTTGTACTTACTTCACCATTTAAATTAGTTTTGGGTGCTGTTTGCTTTTTATCTGAAAGTAAAGCTATTAACTTAAGCGATTTTTATAGTCTGCATTGCTTTTTGGTTTCTGTGTTGGGCCTAGCATAGCCGGCCTTAGGCATAGGCCAACTAGGTGGCCACCTAGGGTGCCGCTTTAGTAGGGGCACTTTTCCAGTATTTATTTGGTGTAGGTAAACCAGGATGGGGGCACTGGGTGGTGTGGTGGGGGTGCTGTGGTGCCCTTTTGCCTAGGGCACCAGTTGACCTAAGGCCACTCCTGGGGCCTAGGTGTTCTGAATTTGATTCCCTCTCAACCTCCTAATTCTTGCTGTGCTTTTATACTTGGATTTTAAACTGCCCGCCTCTACTGTAAAACTGGCCCTAGAAGCTCCTTCCAGTCTCATCTTTTGTATAACTGGCCCTAGAAGCTCCTCCCAGTCTCTCTTCCACTGCTTATCTTACTGGTTACTGGCAGACGAAACTGGCAAGGCCCTCCCCTTAGATTGTTCGTGTACTTTAATGCAATTTCAAAGTATGTGTGTGTGTTCCTCATTGCTGGCTTGTCTGCTCCGGAGCCCATCCCGATGCTTGTGTCGATGGTTCCTCCTCCGAGCACTTCCTTCTCTTCGGAGCCGGAGTGCTCCACTCCGAGTGATGTTCTTGTGCCGGCTCCGATACCCCTCAAGGGTTTATCGGTGCCGACATCGGCTCCAACCATGTCAGTCCCGTCCACAGGTTTCGGTACTCTGGTTTCCTCTGTCGGGCCCGAGGGAGATACTTCGGGACATCTGCTGGTTCCGAGACTCCCCCTCGGCGCATTGGCTCAGGGAACCCCAACCCCGGTCATGGCCTCAGAGGCCAGTCAGTCCACTGATTCGGGGGGACCCACCTTCGAGGCCATGAGGACCGCACTGGCCAGATCTTCAGTTACATTGCCCAGATCGGTCATTCTGTCCCCTTCCACCCTGGCTAGAGTCTCTGATGCCCCCCTATCCATGGATGGTGGAGCCCAAAGGTCTGGGGATACCCCCATGAGTAGTCCCCAACTTTCTGAGGGTCCCCCAGAAAGAAGTTGTGCAAGAGGAAGCACATAGACTCCCAGGATGAGTCTCTCACTTCTGATACCGACCTTGAGGAGTCAGAGGGGTCCTCCAAGTCATCCTCTGAGGATGTCTCTTTCTCCGACATCCTGGAGATATTGAGACAGAGAGGTGACTGGCCATCCAAAACCCCCTCTGAGGAGGAGTCTGTATTCCTCAAGGCCTTTGGAGCTCAACCCTCCGCCTCCTGGGTGTCTTCACCCTTCGACGAGCTCCTGGATTTAATTTGTCGAAGGGTGTGGGAGAATACTGATTCGGTGGAACCTGTGTCCAGAAGGCCCAATAAGTTTCTTTCTGCCCCCCCCCCGGGGAAAGAGTTCCTGTCCAAAGGGGTTTCTGTAGATGCCATGGTGGTGGCAGCGGCCACACAGCAGGAAGTAGCAGAGTCGTCTTCTTCTGTCCATCCTCCTAACAAGGAGTCCAGGAGCATGGACGCTACGGGAAGCGTACCCTGTCGCCAGCGACCTTCACCCTGCAGTCGCTGAACTATCTTTGTCATTTTACTCGGCTCCAGAGAGATCTCCTCAAGGAGTTAGGAGATACTCTAACGGGTAACGTACCTGAGGCGTTAGCACACATGGTTAACGCCCAGGTGTCTACCCTCAATTCGATGTCAACTCGTCCATGAGGCTCATTTCGTATGCAGCCGAGGGGGCGAATAGGGCAGCTAGTTTGGGATTAGCCCTCAGGAGGCAAGCCTGGATGTGCCTGTCATTTTGCGCAGGCCTTCAAGTCTTCCTTCACTGACGCCCCCTTTGATGGGTTCTCACTTTTTGGGACCAAAGTGAAAGACACCCTCACCAGATGCGAGCAAAAGGGAAAGACCCTGTCTGCCGTAGGGGTCAGTTTTTCCCTTCCCTCTAGGCCTTACCCCAAGGCTCAGAGAGGAGGGAAGATGTGGTTCAAGAAATCACAGAAGTTTTTCCCTGTCGCACAAGGCGAGTCCCCCTCCAAAGGCAGAGGAGGGGGAGGTTATTCTAGAAGACGCCACCCTAGAGGCAGCGGAGGCCCCCACAACTCGGGAGACCGTGATTCCTTTCGCGGTTCCTCTTACCATCATTCCTGATGTGTTGCCCGACTGTGTTATTCCGGAGCCAGTCGGGGGCCGCATTTCGTTGTACCTGAAAGCCTGGGCAAGCATCACCCAGGATTGATGGGTACTTCGAATAGTCTCCGGAGGTTATACCATTCCCTTTTTGTCAGACCCCCCCTCCAGTCAGGAGGATCCCAGATGTTCCACCCAGTCAGAGGGATCACGCAGCATTAGAAGTCTTAAAGCTGCTAAACAAAGGAGTCATCCAACCTGTCCCCTCAGACCAAATCGGATTGGGGACTTACTCAAGACTCTTTTTGGTGCTGAAAAGAACAGTGGACCTGAGACCCATTCTAGATCTCAGTCGAGTAAACCACTACGTTCTGAAGTTCAAGTTCTGAATGGTCACCCTTCAGTCCATTTTCCCATTGCTGGGAAAAGAAGTGTGGATTTCCCTTGATAATGTTCTACTGCAGTGGGTTGTTGTTATGCATGAGGTGCGATTGTGGTTTTGCAGCAAACTAGATCTGGGGCTATGGAGCAGTGCAACATAGGATACCTGTTTAGCCCAGCCAATTGGAGACTTCGTGCTAGAAAATAAAAGTTGGCCGAGTCTGAGCCGATATTCGGCTCCGAACCCGTGAGTAAGAATGTGAGACGAGATGGACTACATACATCGAATGTTTTGGTGAGTACATAACTTCTTGTTGCTAGGATCCACAGTGTCAAGCACATACTTGCGTAGCTAAACCACAGGTACCAATATGATTCTGTCGTAGTCCATGTGGGTGAAAATGACTTAAGCTGTACTTCAGAGGACTACAGTGGATATAAAAAGTGTACACACCTCTGTTAAAATGCCAGGTTTTTGTGATAAAAAAATAAATGAGACCACAGTAAATCATTATAAAACTTTTCCTACCTTTCATGTGATCTATAACCTGTACAATTCAATTGAAAGACATTAACATTGTTAGGGGAAAAATATAAAAAATAAAAAACATGCAATACACTGGTTGCATAAGTGTGCACACCTTAAAGTAATACTTTAAGTACCTTTTGATTTAATTACATCATCCAGTCTTCTTGGGTAGGAGTCTGTCAAGATGGCATATCTTGACTTGGCGGTATTTCCCCACTCTTCCTTGCAAAAGTGCTCCAAATCTGTCAGATTGCGAGGGCATCTCTTGTGCACAGCCCTCTTCAGGTCACCCCACAGATTTTCTATTGGATTTAGGTCTGGGCTCTGGCTGGGCCATTCCAAAACTTTAATTTTCTTCTGGTGAAGCCATTCTTTTGTTGATTTGGATGTATGCTTGGGGTCATTGTTGTGTTGAAAGGTGAAATTCCTCTTAAGCTTTCTAGCAGACACCTGAAGGTTTTAGGCCAAAAGTGACTGGTATTTGGAACTGTTCATAATTCTCTCCACCTTGACTAAAGCTCCAGTTCCAGCTGAAGAAAAGCAACCCCAAAGCATGATACTGCCACCACAGTGCTTCACCGCGGGGATAGTGTTCTTTTGGTGATGCGAAGTGTTTTTGCACCAAATGTACTTTTTGGAATTGTGGCCAGAAAGTTCAACCTTGGTCTCATAAGACCATAGCACATTTTCCCACATGCTTTTGGGAGACTTGAGGTATTGTTTTGCAAATTTTAGCCAGGCCTGGATGTTTTTCTGTGTAAGAAAAGGCTTCTGTCATGCAATCCTACCCCATAGTCCAGACATATGGAGAACATGGGAGGTTGTTGTCACATGTAGTACACAACCAGTGCTTGCCAGAAATTCCTGCAGCTCCTTCAGTGTTGCTTTAGGTCTCTTGGCAGCCTCCCTGACCAGTTTCCGTCTTGTCTTTTCAACAATGTTAGAGGGACATCCAGTTCTTTGCAACGTCACTGTTGTCCTATATTTTCTCCACTTTTTCATGACTGTCTTCACTGTTTTCCATGGTATATCCAGTGCTGTGGAAATTTTTTTGTACCCTTCTCCCGACTGCTAACTTTTGATAATTAGATCCCTTTGATGCTTTGTAAGACATCTGTGAACCATGGCTTTTGCTGTAGCAGGCAACTGAGTAAATGTCAGGAAAAAAACTACTAGGACAGCTGAACTTTATTTGGGGTTAATCATAGTCTCTCTAATTGATGGCAGGTGTGTACCCAAGAAGGCTGACTGCTGTAATTAAATCAAAAGGTGCTTCAACAAAGTATTAGTTTAAGGGTGTGCACACTTATGCAACCAGCGTATTGTACGTTTTAATTTTTTTTATATTTTCCCCAGATTTGTTTGTTTACAAATTGAATTGTACAGGTGATAAGTCACATTAGAGGTGGCAAAAGTTTTGAAACTATTTATTGTGGTCTCATTGTTTTATATTACAAAAAACTGGCATTTTAACAGGGCTGTGTACACTTTGTATAGCCACTATATATGAAAAGAGACATGGTTCTGTCTGAATATGTGTCACAGACAGGTACGTGCTTGCATTTAGCAACATTCTACCTTCACCAAGGATGATGCCACAGTATGAACAGAAAATTATTGATTTAATAATTGGGTTTGTCTCTGGTGGCACTCCAGGGGAATCCGGTGTCTATCAGCATGGGCGGACATGGTTAAGGGACAACTGTGTTTTGTCATGGATGGTCTTCACCTGTCCCCATGGGCTTTCAGGTATTGGCTAAAACTTTGTTCCTCCCCTTAGAGCATTTCTTACAGTGTCAAAGTGACAAATCTACCAATATAGTTTAAAAATAAATAAATAAAGCCTAAAAGCATTCCTTATTTATTTATTTATTTTATTTTACATTTGTTGACCGGGCTAGTCTAGCTGGATACATGTCCTTTTTCAGTAGAGGCCCGGGGAGAAAAGCTCCAAACATAAAGAGAAAAACACAATACATTTACATGTGGTAGTAAATAGCATAACATAGAGACAAAAAAGAAAAAACAGTGAGCTTACATACTGGTTAAATAACAATCACAGAATTGTATAGATGATCTTAAACATGGTTACATTGTGAAGCCTAGAGGTTAAGTTAATAATCTCTGGGATAGGGAAGAGACTACGGTGGAATGAGACGTTTGAGATTAGTCTGGTTTAGGACATGGGCATAACCAGTGAGACTTGAAGAATTCTTTGAGGTGATTTTTGAATTGATTAATCAAGGTCATGAGTCTTAGGTTATTTGGTAGGGAATTCCAGAGCTTTCCGATGGAGTTGGCATAGAGAGCATCACCTCCTGAGTTATTAGATTTAATGGTTAGCACCTGGACACTATTTGACGACCGGAGGGATTTTAGGTTGGAGTAGGGGGTCAGTATTTTGCTCAGTGAGGGGGTTCTATCCGGTTGGTTGATTATTTTAAAAGCTTCAGTGAGTTGGTTGAGTTTGAGAAGATTGGGCAGTTCTAACCAACCAAGTGTCATTAGGTTAAGGCAATGGTGAGTACGATACGGTGTTCCTGTTATAAATCTGGCTATGTGATTATAGGCTACAGATAGTTTGTTGAGCTCACGCTTATTGAGGAACGAAAGTACTGGGGAGGCGTAAAGGAGGGTGGAGAGGAGATGAGTGCGAGCAATGGTTAGTTTGGCATAAGGGGTTAAAAAATTCTTTATTCTATACATAGAGCTGAGTTTCTTGTTTACGGACTTAATGGTTTGGTTAATGTGTATATCAAATTTAAGCTTGTGGTCAATAGTCACACCTAGTAGTTTGGTATGAGAGACAGGCTCTATGATGGTACCATTTGTGGATACCACATGGAACGTGTTGTCAGCATTTGGAGGTTCTTTTCCTAGGGGAGTAGAGGAAATGTTGTGCCTCTGAGTTAGAGGCAGTACACGTCTCCCAGTCTATACAGAGATAGCTAAAGTCTCTCATGATTAGGGTATTTGGTTGGGTGGTGAGCAGTAGGAACCTAAACAAGAAAATCCATACCCTTCAAGCTCTTCTCAGTCTGTGCTATTACCGAGATTTGGTTTAAAGTTACAGAATGTACCATGGTGGTGGAAGGCTATAGTGCCTTCCACACTTTTAGACCAACAGCAGTGCAGGCGGGGGCTAAAGGTGGAGGTGTTTCAGTCTGCATTAGCAACAAATACAACTCTTCCTTACCATGTTCTAGCTAGCTCTGACCCATGAAGTGCACAACTCTTACCTAGATCTACTAGAGGTGCTCACCACCCAACCAAATACCCTAATCATGAGAGACTTTAGCTATCTCTGTATAGACTGGGAGACGTGTACTGCCTCTAACTCAGAGGCACAACATTTCCTGGACCTTATTGACACAAACACTCCTGGAAGAGGTTGTGCAGTCTCCAACCAGAGGATCAAACACATTTGTCCTAGTACTCAGTGGAGGCTCAGGGAAAAAAGCTACACAATACAAAGTTACATCACATAATGAGTTACAAAGAAAAATATTTGCATTACAATCAATAGGTAGTATTACAAAAACAACAGGTAGAACTGCAGTCACATGTATTCACTAAAGCAACTAAGATATTAAAGAATTGTCCAGGAGGATGAGAGGCATAGAGCATAAAGGCTGGATGTTGATATTAGTTATATTTATAATCTAGGTCTATGAGAGAAATTAGAAAGGTATGAAGGTTAGCCAGGAGAGGAGGAAGAGGAGGGGAGCTTGGGAGGTATGGGATGAAGAGTGCAGTTACATTTTCTGTGAAGAAACAGGTAGGAATGAAGTTGTGTTTTGAAGGTGTTTAGGTTGTCACTGTTCTTTTGACTGAAGTTTATTTGGCCCCAAGGTAAGGGACACTCTGCAGGTGTGAGAAAGTTGGAAAGACCCTGTCTGCTGTTGTACGTTTTTTGATTCCTCAAAGAACCTTTTCTAGGAACCAGCGAGTTGGTCAAAATGTGGTTCAAGAAATCCAGCCCATTCCATGATCCATGTGGAGAAAGTCCCCCCCCCCCAAGGCATAGGGGGAACTCCAATTGAAGACACCGCCCACAAGGTAGAGGAGGCCTACAGAACCAGGGGTCTGATAGGCCCTATCAACACTCCTGAAAGGAGGCCTGATTACCCACCTCTGGAGGCAGTTGGTCATTTATCCCTGACCAGAGGACATGGCTCGACTTAACAGAAGATACTTGGGTGCAGAGGATCATTTCCAGAGGCTATATAATTCCCTTTTCCCTACCACCTTACCGCCTCAACCAAACATGTACTGATAAAAGCTCAAGACTTTGTACTTCAGACTTGTTCACATGCAGCCACAAGAAATCTCAAGAGCCAATTTCAACCCAACATCAATGATAACGTCTCTGCCCTTACTGACTCTTCAAAAAATTCATCTTCAAGTCAGCAGAATAATTCACATTTCATCACTTCCATTCTGCAAGGTATTACAGACCCTGGGGTCAATGTCAGTGGTGATAGTTATGCTTCCACTAGCAAGGCACCATATGATAATTCCACAGTAGACATGGCCAACCCAGTGGTCCATCTTACATCAACTGTTGTTCATCAAGATCAACATAACTCAGGCCTGCAGGAAATTCCTTTGGTGGTGGATTCACTCAGATCAACTATTGCAATGTTGTCCATTCATCATTCCTCAGAATTTGTGGCCATAGTGACCACAGATGCTTCCCCAGATCAGGTGGGGGGGCATTCCTTAGGGAAGACTGTTCAAGACACTTGATCTCCTGAAGAGGCCAACTTGCATATCATTGTGCTGGAAATGAGAGCAGTACTCCTAGTGTTGCAGGTTTTCCAAGACTCTCTCCCTTTTGGAACTATTGCATTTCAAACCAACAGTATGTCTGTAGTATGGTACATCAACAAGCAAGGAGGAACCAGATCTTACCCCTTATGTTGAGAGTGTGGCAATGGGCGATCTCTTCAATTCTTTGGAAATCCAGCGTGATAGCAGACAAGTTGGGCAGGTTCATTAAGTTACTTCAACAGTGGTCTCTCAACAAGAATGTGGCAAAAATTTTCTGCCACTGTGATCGACCATGCCGCAACCTATTTGCATCCCCTCTGATCAACAAATGGAGCAGGTTCTTTGCCCTAATCCCCCCCCCATCAGGGGAGTTGCCGAGAGATACTGCCCTTCATGATTGGCCCCAGGTCTCCTCTATGCCTACCCTCCAACTCCCCTAATTCTCAAATTTCTACAGAAAGCATCTCGATTTGAAGAGCGAGGTCATTCTCATTGACCCCTGTGGAGCTTGGCAGATTTGGTTTTCCTTCCTTTGGCCTCGTACACTGTACCCGCCTTGGATTCTGGATCTGATTCCAGACCTCCTCTCTCACCCGACAAACATGACTCATCCAAATATCTTGGACCTCAAGTTAACCCCATGGTATTTCCAATTCCATTGATAGCCAGACAACCAAAGCTCTCATTTCAAGTACACCACATTCTTTTACCTTTTCAAAAGGCTTCCACCAGAAAAATCTACAAGAGCAAATGGAAAAAGATTTGTCCTTTGGGCACAACAACATGACAGAGACCCTTTTTCAGCACCACTGCACAAGATCCTGTAATTCCTAACTTGCATTTTCACTGAAGAGTTTAGTCCTCCTGCAGTTAAGGTTCGGCTAGCTGTTATTTTCAATTTCCATATCAGAGATGATAATTCTACATTAGCATTGTCATGTCTTTGTAAGGCCTTTATAAAGGGAGCCTTTCTACTAAAGACCCCCTTCAAGGGCCTTACTCCACCTTAGGATCTTACTTTAATGTTACAGGCCCTAACTCAGAGACCCTTTGAACCTGCAGCAAGATGTGAGTTGCGATATCTGACTTGGAAAACTATCTTTCTCCTAGCCATAACATCGTCTAAGAGTATCAGAACTGCAGGTCTATCTTCAAGCCTCCTTATTTAATCATTCTCAAGGATAGAGCATCTTTAACCCACTTCCTCCAGTACACCACTTTTTTGTGTGTGTACCTCTAACTCCCAATGGGTGTGCCTTGAACCTTTAAAAAAAAATGAAGTTATCACCTTACAGTTCTAAAAATACGACATCGACAGAGGTCAAATAACCAACAACAAAACAGGAAATGGGTGCACCAAGTAGTTTAAGCGCTTTCATTCGTTATACAGAACTTCATCAGAAACTAACGACCACAGTCATACTACTCTGTTTTATAACCAGTAACTTAATTTATGAATCACCCAATAAAAGTCGAACAGTCAAGTACCAAAATGTAGCAAAAAAATTAATTGATCTCCAACACCTTTGTAAAATTCTGTTGTACAATTTAAAAAACATTTCATAAAGCTTTTCTGTAAACAAACGTATAAAAGTTTATGAACATGCTGGGTAATGAAATATTTTAAAAAGCACTTTATGGATATTTTTTTCATTTATCCCTGGTAATATGTCTGCTGTAAAAAAGATTTGCCATTTGAGCTCTAAATATTCCAAGTATGCATTAAAACTATCAGTGAATCATTCCTTATTAACCTTTTCCAGAACCATAAACTGGAACTTGTTAAATTCTATACCTATCTGAGAATGCCTAGACAGTGCATTACTGCAGTCCTTCCTTTTTATTGCCAAAATGTTCCCTAATTCTGTCCACTAATCTAAGTGTGGTTTTACCTATGTAAAAAACTTACATGTTGAGCGTACTGCAAAGTAAACCAGTCCTTCAGTCTCGCATGTAAACCTATCTTTTGCATTGTAAATATAATTATTGTGATTGATAATTTGCTCGTGAATAACATTAAATTTCATATAAGATGGATGAAAACTATCATAATGCAAATAATTGTTTGTAAATGTACTTTTCCTAAATACTAAATATGTTGCTGGAAAACTTTTTTCTTGAATGTTTAAACTAATAATAACATCCAAAAAGTGACTGGGTTTCCTATATCACTCAATAGAAAGTTGAGCCATCTCACGCTGTCATTTACTTGTCTCAAAAATTCATGAAATGTTACTAAATCAATGGCCCAAATAAAAAAAACAAATTATCTAAAAGCGTACATATTTAAAGATTGGAATTTTAACCAGAAACTACTGTTCCCACCAGCGTAAAACCAAATTAGCAAACACTGGAGCCACTTGGGCTTCCATAACTGCTCTACTTTTTTTGTGAAATACGTTGCCTTTGAAATAACTGTACGGCTGCAGAAAAATGAAGGCTCCAGCTGAAAATACGTACATTTTTAATAAAAAAAATTAAAATCCACAATGATGTTAGCACTTTCATTTAATAATATTGCCAAACTTCATCAGACATTAAAAAACTTTAATTACACATTTAAATTTTTAGCAGCTTACCCCTGATTGGTCAAACTCTTCCTTCTAACTTTATGACGTCCATTTAAAGGCACTGATACATAGCACTTCAATACTTATAAAATGAGCAAATAAAATGAAAAATGTAGTACAAATATCATACTTGCATAATTTAGCATTGTATTTTTTTTCTTTCTAATGCCCTTAATTTTAATAAAGACGTTATGGAAGTACTCTCATTTAATCCTGGCCAACTGTCTGCCTGTAACCTTATCTGCCATAACAATTCTTTCTTTTCTAATAAAATACTCCATGGAGACTTATCATTAACATGGACATTATCAATAACTATATATTTAAAACTATGCCCAGGATTTTCATGAATGTGTTTAGCTAGGGAGTTACACAGGTTTAATTTTTTGATAGCATATTCATGCTCGTATATTCTTTGAACTAACCTTCTTCTCCATTTTACCTGTATAAAACCCAGAACAGGAGTCGCATTGGGCGAGAGACACTACTGTTTTAGAATTAGTTGCATTTCCCCATAATGTTGTGCAATGTGTTTCTCACTGTATAAGAATTACCAGTGATTATTCTTGAACACTACTTACATGCTCCACACTGTCAACCCCTTGCTACTATGTGTATGCTGACTTGTATTGACAGTTAACTAAAATAGGATTATAGGTGCTAGCTTTTTTTAAAAGCAAGTTCATTCAGTTTAACTCCACATAAAATGTATTGTAAGTTGAGCTTCCTTACAAATAATTTAAAATCAATAACAGTGTTAACAAAAGGCACTCTATTAGCTGGCAAGACAAATCCTTGGCTAATAAACCTAGTCAAGCTTGAGAAAACCCATTTTACTTAAGTAAAAAACGTGACAGTCTTTTTCTAATGTCCTTTGTTTTTGCCTTTTTTTCTTGGTAGCCACAGTCATTGCCTTCTGATTCAGAGGCAGACTGCAGGTCTGTGCCCCTAATGAGAAAAAAGGGGAAGGAGAAGACAGTTCACTGGATTTACTTGTTAGTGTCCCTGTGTTGTTCACTCATCTCTCTATCATTCACAATGTTATTGTCAAAATTAGAAAGAATCCAGTCTGTCCAAATATCCAGTCTTTGGCCTTTTTTTTTAATTAGGTAGGCCTGTCCTTGCTGATAACATTTAGTATCCCTAACCAGTTTTTTCTTTTTCTTATTAATAATGTTGTTCACATGCCTTTCAGTGAGATTATGATACAAATGCTGAAAGGCTCGAAAGTCATGATGCTCCTTAAGCTTGTTGTCAGTACCATTAATTTGCTCTTTAAGTAATTTAATTTTATCAGTGTTCCAATTTAATTAATACCTTTAAACCCCCCAAACAAGCTCTATTATATATATATGTCTTTAATGTCCAAATAAATTTTGTGTTTCACTGTTAGCCCGTTCGGAAACTCTGAGCACCAGTGGTACTACTTTGAGCTCAATACATTTACTCAAGTAGTGATATTGTGTGGTGCTTTTATAAAAACTGCTCAAGTCAAACAAGCCACTGTTTGCGTTAACAAACCTTCCAGGCTGCCAAGCTGAAGTAACCTCTGAAAAAGGATTAAAATCACCTTCTTGTAAGAAATTGGAGACTGTCTGCCAAGAAGATCCTGTTTCAGTTGCAGTTACCATCCCTTCATCCGACAATGAAGAAAGAAAGACATTGGAACCTTTACCACGCTTGTGCAGAGCTCTGGAACTCCCCTTGAGCTGTTTGAGCACTGACTGTGCTTGATCAATGACGTCAGCCAGATTTTTAGTAAGGTTGGATACTCCTTCCGGCATAGCATGCACAGTGAAATCACTGGCTTCCTCAGCTTCCATAACATACAAAAATAAAACCTTGGAACATAGCTGCTACCTCGTAGAATGTAGCTACTGTTTCAAAAAAGTGCTTAACACTTTCAAATAAAGCTGTCCTTTCTTTGGCAGAAAATAACACCACTCGTGATGAAAAGAACACCCGACAGCCTAAGAAAACTATGTGCTTTCACAATGAAACAAGCAAAACCACTGAATAAATTGAAAACCAAAAACAAAACGGCAAACGGGCACACCAAGTAGTTTAAGCGCTTTCGTTCATTTATTATACAGAACTTCATCTGAAACTAACCACCACAGTTTATAACCAGTAACTTAATTTATGAATCAACAAATAATGGTCAAACAATCAAGTACCAAAATGTAGCACAAAAACTGAATCGATCTCCAACATCTTTGTAAAATTCTATTGCACAATTTAAAAAAAAAATTACAAAGCTTTTCTGTAAACATATAAAAAAGTGTATAAACGTGTAATCAAATATTTTTAATCTTTAAAAGCACTTTATCTCCTGTATGCCTGTCCTCCAACTCCCCTAATTCTCAAATTTCTACAGAAAGCATCCCGATTTGAAGAGCGAGGTCATTCTCATTGCCCTCTATTGGGCTTGGCAGATTTGGTTTTCCTTCCTTTGGCCTCCTACACTGTATCCGACTTGGATTCTGGATCCGATTCCAGACCTCCTATCTCACCTGACAGACATGACTCAAGCAGATGTCTTGGGCCTCAAGTTAACCCCATGGTACCTCCAATTCTGTTGATAGCCAGAAAACCAAAGCTCTCATCTCAAGTACACCACATTCTTTTATCTTCTCAAAAGGTTTCCACCAGAAAAATCTATAAGAGCAAATGGAAAATTTGTTCTTTGGGCACAGCATGACACAGACCCTTATTCAGCAGCACTACATAAGATCTTGGAATTCCTGACTTCCATTTTCACTGAGGGGTTTAGTCCTTCTAAAGTTAAGGTTCAGCTGGCTGCTATTTCCAATTTCCATATCAGAGCTGTTTATTCTACATTAACATTGTCATGTCTTTGCAAGGCCTTTATAAAGGGAACCTTTGTACTAGAGAACCCCTTCAAGGGCCTTACTCCACCTTAGGATATTACCTTAATGTTGCAGGCCCTAACTCTGAGACCATTTGAACCTGCAGTGAGATGTGAGTTGTGATATCTGAGTTGGAAAACTCTCCTAGCTATAACATTGGCTAGAAGAGTATCAGAACTGCAGGCCTGATCTTCTAAGCCTCCTTATTTAATCTTTCTCAAGGATAGAGACATCTTTAAGAACTAACTCTTCCCTCCTAACATTAATCAAGCCATTAATCTCCCTGTATTCTTTCCAGATTTCTCCAGCAAAGGTGCATACATGTTGAAGTTTGGCAAATCTGACCAGTTGTTTTTTAGAAACCAAATTGGGTCAACCAGTTTCAAAAGTAACTTTATTGAGATGGCTGACTGTGTATTTTTTTCATCTATAAAAAGCTGGGTTTGATCCTTCCTAAACCCTTAAAGGCCCATGGCAAATTCATCAACCTTTCTATCCAGAGCTTCCATGGAGGCTGTTTGTGCAGCTGCAACTTGGGCTAACACTTATACCATTATTACTCATTATGAATTGGATCTGGTCTTGAGGGGAAGAGCAGCCTTCAGTTCTAGAGTACTCCAGAATATCCTTCCTTAGAGTCCACCCGGGATTCAGGTAGCTGGAGACTGTCCCATATGTTGAGGAATAAATTAAAATTGACATCATCAGGTAAAGAAGTTAGGTACTCACCATAATGTTCCATATGTGTTGTCCATTTTCATTCTTCCTTAACTCCCCTTCCATATTTCTATGACTCCTAGAACAGCAGAAGAGTGCCTCAGGAACCAAGTTCCTTTTTCTTTGAGCTCCAGCAAGTGATTTTCCACAGTATGTAAAATGCAGCAATTTTTTTACTTTAGGGAACTGCAAACAAAGTCTGGAGGAGGACTACGGCATTACTGGTAAAGGAGGAGGTTGAGAGCTTATCGCTTCCACAAGCTGTAGAACAGTGGCTGAGTTGGATCCAACAGATCTGGACCCATATGTTGAGGAAGAATGAAAAGGACAACACAGATGGAACATTATGGTGAGTACATAACTTCTTTTTTCTTAAGTTTGTCATAGCCCGTACATTCAATCTCATACTTGCCCTTGTAGGTTTCCTGTCACCTGGGATGACAGAAATCTTGCCAAGTCTGCTTGGTTCCAGTTCTGTGTGATGGTATACTGCTCAAATGTCAGTAAGATTCTGGGCCATCTTCCCTGACTAGTTTCTTCAGAGGAAACACTTTCTGCTTTCCTTGAGATTAACACCTGTGTTAGCCACCATAATCAACTGTAGTAGCTGCATTTTTTTTATCAGTCCCCACCTGTGACTCCATGATTTGTTTTTCTCCAGTAATAGCTCCATGGTTGTAGACATCAGTTAACCATGGCAGAAATATAGTTCATAGTGTTGTAGGGAATTTATAGTCCAATTGAGGTTTGCACCTGGCAGAAAAATTTCTATGAAAACCCAAATATTGTCAGTCTCTAGCCAACTCTCCATGGGCACACCACTAGAGTAAGTCCCAAAAACAAACTGGAAGCAAGATTGCATATTATAAATATTTGTTTATTGATCCACTAGCAAAAATATTAGCGTACTTCGTTTTGCAGTTTTAAATGAAAGTAGTAAATTTCTCATATCCATTTTAGCCCCTCAGGATACAGGCTGTCTTCTAGCATAATGAAAGTCTAAGGTTACATGCTTTTATTCAGCATGTTAGCTTAGACAGGACTTCCAAACACCGCACGTTGAGTAAGAGCTTAATTCTGTTTTTCCCAGTGTGAAATCAAACTTGGAAGAGTAAGACAGTGGAGTAAGTGTGCTGCCTGGATGACAGAAAAAAAGAAATACAGAGGACTTGAAGGAAAATTAAATACAAAAGGTGACGAAAAAGCACTGACTGGGAAAAGTACTGCAGCTGTTCAGCAAAAAGTGGTGCAAGCTGCAGACGTGACTTCCAGTAATCTAGTGGAAAGTGTAAGGCAACTGCACACAGATCTGTTTAAATTAAATGAAACACTGATGGAGTATATCATCTCAAACAAAAGGCTGGGAAAAAATGAAGAAACTTTAAACAGATAATCAGAAGAAGGTGATCACACTGCAAAAATCAGAAGCTGAAGTGAAGAAAAGGTTGGCTGAATATGAGACAGCACAAGAAGATATGTTTCAAAAAAATAATAGAATTCGAGGACAGATCATATAGCAAATATCTGAGGTTTTCTGCTGTACTAGAGAAACTAGACGAAACAGACTATTGATTTTATGAAAGCACAAATAAACAACTGGAATGGTATTCCACAAAAGGAATTGTTAATTGAAAGGGCACATCATATGTTTGCTCCAAACCTGGCTATTAGAAAGCAACCTAAATGTTTAATAGTAAAGTTGCAGTCTTACCAGCAGAAGGAGTTGATTCTGACAAAAATGTGGCAGAAGGACAAAGTACTAAAAGTGGGAGACAGCCAAGTGTTTGTGGAGAATGATTACTCAATGTACACCAGGCATAAGACGAGTAAATTTATTCCATTATTCAGGGAATGTCAAGAAGCAGGCATGAGATTCAAACTGTTGTACCCAGCTATCTTCAAAATATTTTTCCCTGGAGGGGCAAAATAATTTTTTGATGAAGTACATGGTAAAGAAGAAGTACAAAAGTTTGTCCCACAAAAAGTGAGCTGTGAAGTGAGGATATTCTGCTTTTGTTGTTCTGGTAATAAAGACCGCAAAGAGACTGCATTAGTGAAACCTTTTCCAGTGCTTCAATGGAAAATGCTTGAGAAAAGGAAAAAAAACAAATAGTGCACTAGAAGAATTGAGGGTGCATTGGAAATGAAGCAGAGACAGGACTTGGGAGATGAATAGGAAAAAACAGTAACTTAGAAGTTGACAAATGTGGGATTATAAAGCAATAGTTATATTTGTGAAACATGACAGAACAAGAAAAGTTTTTTTTGAACTTTGCTAAACTTGCAGGGAACTCTAAAGCATATGCCCTCCTTCATGTCATTAATGTTCAGAAAAATACTCAGGAGAGGGGAACAGGAGGGAGAGGGTTAACTAAGTAAAACAACATTTTTTCATAATGGTACAATTTTAATAGTACATGATTTTATTTGCCTGCTATAAAGTAGTATTCTCTGTTATTTCTAATTGTAATTGGGATACTGATGTAAATAGGTGTTCCAGTTTTTTTTTCATTTTCTTTTTTTCTCCCTCCTTCTGTCTTTCTCCTTGTCATTTTTAAGAAGTGTAGGCATAGCAGTGTAAAAAAGCCTTTTTTATGGTACTTGACAATTTTTGTCTGGTTCTCATATATCTGGGAGACAATCTGATAAAGAGAAGTGGCTTAGAGAAAATATTTTCTGAAAGCATTCATGTGTTTTCCCAGCTGAGAGAGAGCTGTAAAGATAAGACATAACATAAAGCACTTAGTAGAAGCCCAGGTTGTACCATGCACCTTAGCATAGATAACCTTTCTTTTAGGTTATCTCAAGTGTGTATTTTTGACTGTCTGTTTGGCACATTTGTTAATATTAGGATGGTAAAACTTAAATATTTGAAGATGTACATAGTTTTGTGTGTTGAGCTAATATGTTTTAGGGAGTATTGGGGATGTGCTTTTTTTTTTTTGTCTGAGGCTTTCAAAAAAAAAAAAAAGTTTTGTAAGATGTGACCTAGGCTCAGATGAAGAGAATAAGGAACAACTGTATAAAAGATTAAAATTGCCAGACAGTATATGCATATAACAAGCTGGAATTAGGCGTTTAACAAAAAAGCTGGCTGTTATATATAAGGGTGGGAATAATGTTTCAAGAAAATGATGCTTTCTGTGATGTCTTTAAATGTTAATGGTGCCTCAGATAAGTAGTGTTAAAAATGGAGAGTGCAGACAGTTATTCTACAGAAGGCACACTTGGAAAAAACTGAACATGTGAATTTGATAAAGGTTTTCAGTATGGGTTATTCAGCAGAATACCCAGGGCTAAGGAAAAGAGGAGTACTTGTATTAATTGCAAGAGGAGCTTCAGTAGTGATAGAAGACGGTAAAAAACATAATAGTAGATTTGTCGTACTAAGGGGCTACTGGCAAGGGAGGACGATTACACTGGCATGTATTTATAGTCTCCTGAAAACTGCTATAATGGGAGTTTGAAAAATTCTGGGAGAAATAATCTGCTTTCAGCAAAGAATATTACTTGTAGGTGCAGACTGGAATTTGATCTGCAACAGTGAAGATGTCTCGGGGGTGGCGTGGGCTGGGAAAATATAACAAAGGACTGTAGACATTTGAAGACATTTATGAAAATATTTGGCATGGAAGATGTGAATTCAGTACTAGGAGTTTGGAGTGAATTTACACATTATTCCCCGCAATACAAAAACTGGGCTAGGCAAGACAGCATTTAAATTTCACAGGAACATGTGCATTTTAATTGAAGGATAACACAGGGTAATGAAATAAAAATGAGACAGTGGTGCTTCCTGCCTATCTGTTGAAAAGAGAGGAATTTAAGGAATGGGTCATGGAAATTATTCAAGAGCTATTAGAGAAGGTATAAATTTCTTCTGAAAATACAGCTAGAGAGTGAGATAAAGTTAAAGTGGAGTTTTAAAATAGGGTGAAAATAAAGGAGATATGGTTAAGAAGTAACAAGAATTATTTAGAGGGACTGACAAATGTTAAAGAATTGCAGACTAGGGGGAATCTCACAGAACAAGAAGAGGAACAACTGCAGAATGCTAAACAGAAAAGGGATTAACTCTATTAATATGCATGAGTTTAGAAAGATTGCTGTTAAGCAACTTTTTTTTGATCACTAGAGCACAGAAACTTTTAGCATGATGACTCAGGCAACAGAAAGTAGAAAGGGCCATCTCCAAGCTTAAGGAGCCTGTAATAAAGAAGATAAAAAGAGATCCTGTAGAAGTATTAGAAATATTTCCTGAAATTCTATGAAAGTCTGTATAAAGCAGAGAAAGATGGAAATGAAGAAAAGGTAAAAGTGGAAATGTTTATAGAATAATTAAATATGCCAAGGTTAGAGGTAGATAAGGCTCAATTACTAACAGGATACGAGGAGATGAGATAAAAATGATGATGTAATCTGCTGGAAAGTCCCCAGGAACAGATGGTATTCCTGTGGAAGTCTGGAAGCTAGAAGGGAAACCACCGATAAAGATCTAGAAGGTTTTGTTTAACAGTATTTTAAGAGGAGAAGTACCAACATCCTGGAAGAAGCAGTGGTAGCTGTAATACCTAAAGAGGGTAAAGATCCAGCTTCATACAGGCCCATTTCAGTACTAAACCACGATTATAAAATGTTTTGTCTATAATGGTTAAAGTGATGGGAAAATTGATAGTTCTGTATCAGTGTGGTTTTGTGGAGGGGAGGCAAACATTTGACAACATTAACAGAACATTGATAATCCACAGAGAAGTAGAATGTAAGAAGATACCACTATTGTTGGTGGGTCTTGATGCAGAGAAAACATTTGACAGATTAAGATGGGACTTTATGAGCAAGGCAATAGAAACATTTGCATTCCAGGCAGGGGTGTCATCTCTCCCCTTTCTTACTTGCATTATATTTAGAACCATTGGCAAAGAAAATAAGGGACTCAGAAATTTAAGTATGTAATTTGCATGGTAGTCAAGAAAAGCTGCTTCTATTTGCAGATGATATTATTTTATACCTGACTAAACCAGAAAGGGATATTACAGTGTTGTGGAGCATTTTGAGACCGTTTCAGATCTTTCTGGGATACAAAATTAATGACGCTAAGACAAAGGTAAAAGTTGTAAATTATGTATCCACACACACATTAGATGTTCTTCATGTTTCACTGTTGCAGTCATCACATTTGGGTTATCCTGCCAGGGGTAGACCTCAGTCGGCCCAAATACCAGAGGCTTAGTATTTCTGCATCTGTTGCTGTCACTACATGACTGACGTCAAGTCGTCGGTTGTATAAAATCAGGCAGCCAATGCCATTACATCAGTCTTTCTTGCCGAGGAGCCCGAAGCAGAAGCAGCTCTCACGAGTGCCAGTTGGCTGCTGTTTTTGTTTCCGAACTGAAGTTGAAGTCTTCTAAAGCTAAGTGCCCCATTGGGGATCCTTTTTTCTTGCTCTAACCAATGTCAGAAAAAGTTAACAATTCTCTCGCCTGTGGAAAGCAAATACAACACCAAAACTTCCATTCTTACTGCGTCACCTGTTTAGGCCCAGACCATGACGTCCCTCGCTGTTGCTTTTGTGCTTTGTTCGATGCCAGAACTTTATGTGGGCAGGCTCTTCGCTCTCAGTCCTCCAGTACCAATATGGCTTCTGTAAGCAGTCTGACTACCGATCTTCCAAAAAAACATAAGGATAAAGACGGAGACAGACCACACAGGTCCAAAAATGCAGATGATGCTTCCGCTAAGCTAGTCATCAGTTCTCCGGTCCTCAGTGAGGCGCTTTCACAGCCCCTGATGCCTGCTTCTGTGGATTCGCAGCCTGCTACCGAGACCCTTTCTGAGTCCGGTATGGCACGAGACTTTTCTTCAACTAAGGATCCTGTGGATATGTCTACCTCGGATGGGTCTGGATTCGCTGAGCAGGCTCCGGCTTCCGAGGAAGTACTTCACACTATCGATACTCGACACAGACCGACTTCTTTCCCATTCTCAGTTCTTTCAAAAACTACAGAGTTTCTAAGGCCCAGGGTACAAACTATGCCCAAAAAAACGATGATCCAAGCTCAGGCACCTACTTCCTTGCCTCAATCTCCAATGCTTAAAATGGCGGAATACCTTATTATGCTTATTAGGGGAAGCCAGACTACCCCTTCCAAAAGAAAGAGACTTGTCCCCAGTAGTTTTATCTGAACAGGAGTCTGATGGTTCCGAATATGAAGACATACAACCCCTTTCTGCTTATGAGGATTCTGATGGAGAGGAATCCATTCCTTCTGCCTCTCCACCCGAGGATTTTTCATTTGGGGAAACCCTTCATACTTTAAGGGAGCATTTCCAATGGGAATGTCAGGACTATCCTCAGTCAAAAAAGAAACTCGGGGAAATGTTAGATTTGCCACAGCACAGACCTTTGGCTATTCCTCCTGTCCTGGATGTTGTGGATGATGTTTTTATGGAATCCAGTTTGACTCCTTACACTCTTCCTCCTGTTTTGGTCCCTTTAGTCTCATACACATTTCAGGCATAGTTTTATCAATCCGAGGAGAAGTTGTGGATAGCAATTTAATAAAGAGCTGAAGGATTTTATCTCTCAGGGGAAGATGGCAAGAGTCAAATGGAATAAGCTGATTCTTCCACTAGAACAAGGCATATTGAGTTTATCTGATTTTTTGGAGCATTTCGGAGCAATACAATTAAGGCTGTTTTACATAGCACAAGTAGAAAACTATAAAGAGGAAAGGGATGATGATGATAAAACGGGGGAACTCGAGAAAAAAGGAGAGACTGGGGTTTTGGATACAGACCTTTAAGGAGAGTAACAATAAACATATAGAATTCATAAAGTAACAGAAAATATTCTAAGAACTAAGCCAACACAGGAATGGAGACAGTAGATCCTGCCAATAGGGATGGCTTCAGTTAGGGATACAGACAATAGGCAAGAGGGAGCTGAAATTTATTGGAGAAAACTGACAAAGGAAACAAGGTATCGAGAGGAAATAACTAGAGAGGGAAAGGTAATAGAATGGGAAGACGCCAAGAATTTATTTGGATTGCAGGATAGAGATTGCCTTTGCTATCAAGGATTGCTATAAGGGTATATGTATAGAAAAAGAAATAGGGGGTCCTAATGAAAGACCAGCACTGGTAGAGTTTTTAGTAGAATCTAGAACAGATGCTGCCATTAAAAAGAATAATTAGTAGAGCATATAAAATATATTGCATGATAACTATAAGAATCAGTCGGAGGAAGTTGGAGAGGATTAGGAAGAGAGATTGTTAAGCAATTCACAAAGAAACAATGGGGGTATATGTACGTCTCCCAAATATGCAACAAAGTCTAGAAGATTTAGGATCTTTGCTTGGAAGTGTTTACATAAGTTTTTCTATACCCCAAGTAGGCTCCAAAGAATTTTTCCTCCAGTGGACAGCAAGATATCCGACATGGCTTATTGGTAAATCACTTTGACAATTCTGTGCAGGGTCCTGGGTTCGAGCCTTGTAAAGGCTGTTTATTGCGGGAGGTTGGCATAACGGTTAAGGTGTTTACCTTACAGACACAAGGGGCAGGGTTTGATTCTCACATGAGGTAATTGGCTAGGCTTAAAGTGCCCCACAAGGGCAATTAGCCTAGAACTTATCTATGACGCTAAATATTGGAGTTATGGGGTAGAAAGAGGTAACTGGGAACATATTTTCTGGGAGTTTAATGAGTTGGCAGACTTTAAAGACTGTCTGCAGGCTGCTTTGTCAGAGATACTGGCTGAGCAAGTTGGTGTAGTTAAGGAAATTCTTTTTTTGAGCTATGATACAGAATTGGAATTCCCTGGGCATAGTAAGGCCTTGCTGAGTCTAATTATGGTGGCTGCCAAAAAAGCAATTACTAGAAAATAGAAGTCAAAGTCTAAACCAACATTACTAGAAGTAACGAATATAGTAACAGAGGTAAAGCAACTGGAATTGAGATCTTTAGAAAAGGGTAATGGGAACAATACATGCAGAGGAGGAACAGGGTTTAAAAGAAGGCAGGATCTGAAGGCGCTATGTAATGTCTTGACTGACAATGACTGGATAGATTATAAGTGGTGTGTAATGTTTGCAGCTGCAATTATGTCAGCATGGTTTGTAATGTTTACAAGTGAAATTGTGTCGATATGGTTTGTTTTCATTTGTGTATATGTGATAATTTAATAAAGATATTTCTTGTTTAAAAAAAAAATGTTAGCCCTGACTGGGCTATCCCACTTCACACTTCCAACTTATATTCAGCTACACACCTTCCTTCAGGTGATCCTCCATGTGAGGAACTAACTTACTGATTTTATCCCTCCAGGCTTCTCTCATTTATACCATTGTAATTTGTAGTTCAGTCAAAATATTGTGATCTACCTAATAACTGGTAGTCCTTGGCTTCAGCCCTGTGAGAATATTCTCTCTCCACTTAAAAAGGGCATTGCATATTTTCAAAATTCAACATGTACTTTTAAAGACACATACCATATTCAACAGGTTACAACATCCACACATTGTCCTTTAACTCAGTGTAGGAGTCTGTAAATATCTATAATTTCAACTGATTTTTGTGCATCAGAAAGGAGTTCCTGTAATGTGTTGTGATCAGAAATGAGAGGATGTGCTAGCATAAGGCACATATATGGAAATGCCAAAACTCACAACTTTCTTGCCATTTGTCTGCATATGCAGACTCTTGGCAACTTCATGTCTGGTGTAACCATGTGATTGGCTTCAGCACACTTTCTTCAGTTAAATATGTACCCCATTGTGGACAATTCCTTTTTTCTAATGCAATTTTCTCTGAATTTTTCCTTATGCCTATTAGAAAAGCAAGGCAGCTGTGGGTGCCAAATTCCACATAAAGACTCCCTTGCTAGCTGTGTGTTTTTGTTTGGGTGCTGAGCATGAAGTTTGGTCATGTTCAGTTTGGCAGTCATTTACCCAGAATACTGTTGATAGATTAAACGCCCTTTATCTTCCTTGAGAAGAGTCATTTTGAAAACTTAGCATGAGCAGAAATGCTACTGGCTTCCCTGCAGCAGATCTTCCCCCACAGGTAAAAGAAAAAGTTGAAAAAAAAGGTGAGTGACTGCAAGTGTACAAGAGAGGTGGATGTATGGTCATCATCACTTGCCTCCCTAACTACTCCAGCAAGGTGCATTTGAGCCCCCATATCTTTAGTCTACGTCTTTTGGGTCCTGTAGCACCTCCCTTTTGGAGGCTGCTATGGCCAAGGAGCCTTGCGTGTCTGAACAGACTGCCTAGCAGAGTTGGCCAGGAGGGAGAATTATTTTATTTGAGGGTGAGGGAGGTGTCCACTTGGATACTTGTGAAGGGGGAACACTGGATGCTTCTGCTACTTCTACCTTTGTAACAAGGAAGATCGTTCCTTCCTCTTCCGAAGAATATATTTTTTTCTGAGTTGGGGATGCACAAGCCATTGCATTTCTTTGTGCCGGTCCCAAGCCCTAAATGGGGACGGTTGCATCAGGAAAGGCATCTGACATAAAATTTTGCTAAATTGTACATGCGGACAACAGTACAGAAATACATAACGGATCGGTTGAGGTCAAGATTAACAACGACCGCCACCAGTACTGTTGGCCAACAGGGTGCTGGCGGAAATTGGGCTACTGTTGGCCGAAGGAGGAGAAGAGGGGGAAGTCATGCCCTAAGGCAGGTAAAGGCTAGGACTGTGGTAGTGAGGTTTGGAACTTTGAATGTTGGCAGTATGACTGGCAGAGAGCTAGCTGATATGATGGACAGAAGGGAGGTTGGTGTATTGTGTGTGCAAGAGACCAGATGGAATGGGAGCAAGGCTAGGTGTATCGGAGGTGGGTTCACATTGTTTTATCATGGTGTGGATCGGAGGAAAAATGGCATAGGGGTTATCCTGAAGGAACAGTATGCCAAGTGTGTTTTTGAGGTGAAAAGAGTGTCTGATAGAGTGATGTTTATGAAGCTGGAAATTGATGGTGTAATGATGAATGTTAGTGCATATGCCCAACAAGTTGGTTGTGCGATGGATGAGAATGAAAAATTTTGGAGTGAGTTGGATGAAGTGGTGATGACTGTACCCAAGGGTGAGAGTGGTGATTGGAGCAGATTTCAATGGGCATGTTGGTGAAGGGAACAGAGGGGATGAGGAATTGATGGGTAGGTATGGTGTTAAGCAAAGGAATGCAGAAGGTCAGATGGTAGTGGATTTTGCGAAAAGGATGGACATGGTTGTGGTGAATACGTATTTTAACAAGAGGGAAGAGCATAGGGTGACCTACAAGAGTGGAGTGAGATGCACACAGGTGGATTATATTTTATGTAGAAGGGCCAGTCGAAAGGAGATTGGAGACTGTAAAAGTGGTGGCAGGGGAAAGTGTAGTTAGGCAGCATAGGATGGTGGTTTGTAGGATGACATTGGTGATCAAGAAGAGGAGGTGGTGTGTGAGGGCAGCATCAAGGATCAAATGGTGGAAATTGAAAAAGGGTAATTGTGAGGTGGAGTTCAGGGAAGAGTTACGACAGGCACTGGGTGGCGGTGAAGAGTTACCGAATAGCTGGGTAACTACAGCAGAGCTAGTAAGGGAGATGGCTAAAGAGGTGCTTGGTGTGACATCTGGGAAGAGGAAGGAGTACAAGGAGACCTGGTGGTGGAATGAAGAAGTACAGGAGAGTATACAGAGAAAGAGGTTGGCGAACAAGAAGTGGGATTGTCAGAGAGATGAAAGTAGACAGGAGTATAAGGAGATGAGGTGCATGGCAAAGAGAGAGGTGGCAAAGGCCAAGGATAAGGCGTATGAAGAGTTGTGTGAAAGGTTGGACACTAAGGAGGGAGAAAAGGACCTGTACTGATTGGCTAGGCAGAGGGACCGAGCTAAGAAAGATGTGCAGCAGGTAAAGGTGATAAAGGATAATGAGGGAAACATACTCACAAGCGAGGAGGTTTATGGATATGGTGAGAGAGGACATGCAGGTGATTGGTGTGACAGAGCAAGATGCAGAGGACAGGAAGAAATGGAAACAGATGATCTGCTGTGGCAACCCCTAATGGGAGCAGCCGGAAGAAGAAGACAACGAAGGACTTGATTATGCATTCAAAATTCCTTTTCCCACTGGATGTGAAAGTACTGGCTGACAAATGAAACTTGGCTCTAACTTTACCCTTCTCTGCCCTCCATTTTCTCTCCAGATATACCAGACACTGGCTCACCTTTAGCTGTCACAAAAGACCAAGTCCTAAAAGTGCTGCTGAAAGGTAAAAAGTACTGTATCAGTGGGTCCTAACAATATTCCTGGATGCTTCTTAAATAGCATGAAGCATGATTTAGCCACAGCTGTATTAACACTGTTCAGTCTTAGCCTTCATGCAAGTTTTGTACCAAGTGAATGGAGAACCGCTGCAGTCATTCCCCTGCATAGACGTAATAATACACAAATTGATACTGGAACAAAAAATAAATCCAAACTGCTCAATGCACGAACTTCTTTATTTTACCAGTCTGGTACCTCGACCATTCGTCTTCACAGGATCTAACTATACATATAGGCACACTGCTTTAATACAGGTACAAACCCAGTAAAGCAATTAATTTAGCAATGATGCATTCTATTAAAAATATTTAATTACAAAAGTACAAAATGCAGAAACATAAATAGAAAATATATACCATCAATAATAAATATCCTGAATAATTTTAAAAACGCACATTTACCTCCTGATTTAAATCTTAGGGGAAAGTGTCCTATAATTCAATATCATTCTCATCTCCAATTCTGTTTAATTTACTCAAATAATCCTCTCCCCTGGGAAGAGAAGGTTGTGTCAATACACAGAAAAAGAAACCTGCCTCTGACCCCCAATGTTCCAAAATCTGGACTTTAACTTTGTCTGACCCACATACCAAGCTGGAAACCTACAATTGATGTTTATCATGTTACACTGCTGCAGTCATTACACTTGGGTTATCCTGCCGTCAGGCGGTTCCCCAGTCGGCCTGAGTTCCAAAGTCTTGATCCGGTGTCTGTTGCTGTCGCCTCCTCCCTGACGTCAGTGCGACAGGGATATATAAGATGCAGCCGACGCCATTTTCTTCAGTCTTTCTTGCCGCGCGGTGCCCGAAGCAGAAGCAGTTCGCAAGTGCCGGTCGGCCGACTCCTGAGATTTTCATTCCGAATCCAGAACCGAAGTCTTCTAAAAAAGCTAAGTACCCTGTTGGGGAAACTTTTTCTTGCCTCAGACTGATGTCAGTAAATGTTAATAACTGTATTTCTTGTGGGAAGCAAATACCTCATAAGGATTTCCACTCCTGTTGTATTCCATGCCTAGGCCCTGACCACGATGTCACTGGTTGTTGGTTTTGTGCTAGGTTTAACAAGCGCACTATTAAACGTCGGTTTGATTTTGCCCGACGTTATTTTGGCAGAAAATTCAATTACACCATGCCGTCGGAACTTCCGACGACCGCAATGCATAAAAAGCGCAAGGAGAAGGACAGGCATCCGAGGGCCAAAACTCTTCTAGGCCGGTCGCTGGTTCTCCGGTTTTCAGCGAGACGCCTACGCAGCCCCGGATGACCGCTTCCATAGAACCACAGACCGCCTCCGACTCCCACATGGAGCTGGCTGGGCCTTTGGACGCACTAGGTTTTCAGCTTTCCGATCCTAACCCTACAGAGGGAACCGAAGTAGCTGAGCAATCCACAGCTACAGAGGGTGTTTTCAGACCTACCCAGTTAACCATTAAACCCTCTGCTAAGTCTAAGCCCCCCTTAAAAGCAAAGAAACAGACACAACTCTCTCCAGGACAGGCTTCCATGCCTATGAAGCACATGCTAAAAATGGCCGAGGACCTAATCGCCCTGATCAGGGGGTCCCATCCCCCTCCTGACAAAAGGCCCAGACAGAATGCAGACTATGAATCTTCCGACCAGGTGTCCATTTCCTCAGACTCTTCCTCAGACCTAGGATATTCTTTACCCCCTCATGAGGATTCTGATGCTGAGGAATCAATTCCATCAGCCTCTCCGCCTGAGGATTACTCCTTTGGGGAGACCTTACATAGCATGAGGGAACATTTCCATTGGGAAGGCCAGGATTGCTCAGAATCCAAGAAAAGGCTCAGAGACTTCCTTTTATTGCCTCAACACAGACCCCTTGCTATCCCGCCAGTTTTAGATGTTGTGGATGATGTGTACACTGAATCCAGTTTAAACCCTGACTCCTCATCCCCAGCCCCAGTTAAACTTGATAGATATTACAGAGTCCCTGACTCTCACAAATTTCTGTACAAAAGCCCTGTTGCTGACCCTGAAACTATTTCTCAGAGACCCAAAGGGATTAAGGCCTCATCAGCAAAAAACCCAGTTCCTTCTGACAGAGATACCAGAGCATTAGACAGATTGGGAAAGAAGGTATATACCTCTGCAACTTTAGCAATCAGGGCCTTGAATTGCCCGTTTCACATGCTAAAATATCAGCAATTTTTGATGTCTCAGTTGAAACAAAAGATGCTTCCAGATTCAGATCCTCCTAATTTTAAAGAAATGCAGGATTTATTGCATGCAGCTGAACAAGTGGGAAAACGTACTTTGCAATGTGGGTTTGATTCCTTAGAGGCCTCTTGTAGAGCAGCAGTTACAGGCTCTGTCATTAGAAGGCATGCTTGGTTAAAAGAACATACGTTACCAGATCATGTTAAGGTAAAATTATTGGATGCACCTTTGCAGCGGGATGTGCTGTTTGGAGTTAAGGCAGAGGAGGTATTAAAGAAGATGGAGGATAAGGCAAAATCTATGCAAACGGTGAAAGATTTCTTACAGGTTCAGCCTCCTCGTTTTAGTAGAAATTGGCCAACAAAGAATTGGTCCTTTCCAGTCACAGATAGACCTCAAAGGGGCAGATACAGATGTCCAAGAGGTAGAGGTCAGGCACAAGGCCCTTACAGGCCTCGACAATGGGGTACACCAGGCCAGAAAGAAGGGGAAGACAGGCCTCAACCTTATAAAAAGCAGCCAAAATGACTTTCCACTGCAGCTGCCAAACAGCTCTCTCTTGGCAGTCCCCTTAGGAGGAAAACTGGCACTTTTCTATCACAACTGGCATTGCATCACCAAAGACAAATGGGTTCTTAACAATGTATCTCAAGGTTACAGGTTCCACTTTCACACTCTACCAAGGTTAAAAGGAATGCCAAATCTGCCACCAAATCAATGGGCAGAAGCTCAAAAACAAGTTACAGCACTCATGGACATGAGCGCTATTCAAAAGGTACCACCACAAGAACAAGGACAAGGATATTACTCGAGACTCTTTCTGGTTCCCAGAAAGGACAAAGCCTGGAGACCCATTCTGGACCTTTCTTCACTAAACAATTACTGGATGTTCCAAAATTCAACTACACTACAGCAGCTTCTTCTCATGCTGGGCAAGAAAGCTTGGCTCGTGACTTTGGACCTCAGAGGCATACCTGCATGTCCCTATCAGACAAAACTGCAGAAGATACCTCAGATTTCTAGCTGGTTCAATGCACTATCAATTCTCTGCACTGCCCTTTGGCTTATCTACTGCGCCCAGGGTCTTCACAAAGTGCCTGGCACCAGTAATTGCATCAAATTTATCCATACCTGGACGACTGCCTGATTCAAGCAGAGAGCAAGGACATTCTACTAAAGCATCTGGCGTACGTAAAAAAGTTAAGTTGCCTGGGGTACACAGTAAACGAAAAAAAATCAAAACTAGTGCCCTCACAACAGATGATATTCCTGGGTGCCAGCTTGAACACAACGACCCAGATGGCTTATCTCACGCCAGACAAGCAAGGACAACTGACTCTATTTTCATTTAATGGCAACAAAGACCCAACTCCCTGCAAGAAAAATTCTGCAGGCCTTGGGCTACATGGCATCTTGCATGCTACTAATTCCATATGCCAGAAGATGATGGCCAGAGTTAGCCAAGCAGTCATTAAAGGATGGGGATGCAAATACAAAACTTTGTTAGGCATCCAGTTTGAATCAGGGATGACTGATGATTTAACAGTGCAAACTTTGGAGGATAGTTCATCATATGGTAAAAGATGTGTGTTGGAATATAGACCATATGTTGGCAAAGTTAAAAACATTATGACAACAAATTGGAACATTATCTCAACTGATGAGGAACTAGTTAGATTATTGGGATCAGGTCCCAAGTTTGTGTTTAAGATGGGCAACAACATTAAGAGTTACTTAAAGAGAAGTAATTGGAACTTACTTTGTTATAATAACAACAGAAAAAAAGTGTGGAAATTGTAAACAATATAATTATATTTTCCAGGAATAAGGTTTGGTGTTGGGGAATATCAATAGCACAAGAATTAAATTTAAGCATGGAAACTATTGTACTAAAATGATAGTATACTTGGCTAAATGTATGGCATGTCCTGGATACTATATAGGTAAAACTGAAAGGAAATTTAATAAGAGGATATATGCACACCTTTATAGTATAAGGACAAAAGATGAAAAAAACGCATTATATAGACATATAAAGGAATGTGGAGACAGGCACCATTTCAAGTTTGCTATTATTGATGGTGTTCAGACTGACATTAGGGGGGAGACTTTAAGTGCCTCCTTTCATATAAGGAATATTGGTGGCAGATATTCTTGGATTCTTCCAGTCCACCAGGTCTTAACTATGTTATTTCGATTAAACCCATGCTAGTCATGGATTGAACTTGTAATACACTATATTGGCATTTCGGAAAACAGTCTTGTGAATGTTTGACAATACTTCATGTCTAGTAACATTATGCGTTTAATTTTACATTATATCGTGGGATTGTATCCCCACTAGCAATATTAGGACAGTTTAACATAGGGTATGGTATACTTTTTATCTCATTTGATAACTTTTTGAGATTTTTAGATCATCAGGCTGTGCCTGACATGTTTAGGATAATATAGCACAGTATGAGTGGGAGATGTGAAAAAATGTGTTCGGACTACTGTATATTAATTAAGCATTAATCATTTTATTCTAATTTTATTTTATTGTTTTATACATATATACAAGTTTGTAGTATGTCATGTCAAGTCATCTGTTTGTACATTTAGTGTTTATTTGTTGGTGCCATACGACTTTAAAAGAAAAAGAAGTGTTGACTTGTTGGCGCCAAAAGTTTATTTAAAAGTTGGGAGGTTCATTGTTGTTTGTTCTGATGAAGCTTGCAGTCAGCAAGTGAAAGCGCTTAACTTTTGGATGTAACACGCATTTGCTTAATAAAACTTAATCTTTTTGTGGTACTCGCTGGATTTATGTTCATGGTTTTATGTTCTTGAATGGGTCCGCGTTGGTAAATTTGCTACTATACAGAGAGGCGTTCGTCTCAAGACACTGAGGACTGTAATGTTCTGTTTCATTCATTTGGTTCAGCAGTATATCGGAACGTTATTTTAATTACTGAGTATGGACATCCATCCTGCCTGTCATTGTATCTCTAGTTTTAGGACCTTTGGTAGACGTCTTATTAGTTGCTTCTTTGTCCTTAAACTCTCATCCTCCAGAACCCAAAAAGATGGACAGCTTTTTATTGGCCCCAGATTCATACAAGTACCTTTACAGAAACGATGACCTAACACTTGACAGGTGTGGGGAAAAAGGTATAAACTTCCTTCGCTTTCGACTTGAGAAATTAATTGCCAAACAGACATGTCCAAGCTTCTTTTATCTGTCTTTACTAACATTGGACAATCCTTAGCCAGTCTGCCAAATCATGACTTAAGCATTTCCATATTGTTCGCTTTTAATTCTGTATCTAAATGTGCCTGTGATGCAGTGGATATTGTTTTCAGGGCTGCTGCTGCTGGGACAGTGACATGAAGATATTCCTGGGTTAGACTTAAGAACTTTACAGAGGATTTCAAATGTCAGCTGTGAGTAAGAGCTTATTGTCATTTCCTGTACTGAAGTTCTTAAAAAATTTAGAGAGGGGCGAGAGAGTTATGCTGGGTGTTGGGCAGTTGTTCTTGTCTCTGGTTCCCAGATTCCAGAGGCATTATACTTCCAGTTTAGGACCAGTTTTGTAAACCCTTCAAGTCATATTATTGGAAATCTGTGAAACAGTGCTAAAAGAAATGACAAGGTGCTGTCACCCTTGTGTTCCCCAAGGATCCTCCTCTCAAAGTAAAAGCTTGTGACTGCCCTTAACTTTCTTCCTCACCTCCCCACCCAGACTTTCCTCTGAAGACTGCAGGAAATCTTTCTGCATGCTTTCCTGCATGACAGTTGATAACCACAGACTCTTGAGAACTAAACCTAATTAGACTGTAGCTGGCATTCCCTCCCATTCCATATAGGATTCTTCAGCCCCCAAAAGGCCATCTCTATCTTGTGCCTCATAACATTACAAAGTTACTTTATTGGGGGTTATAACCAGTCCCTTCAGAATAGTGAGGACAAGGCTCTTATTCAAGACTTTCTTTTCCTGGTTCCCAGGAAAGACCAAATTTGGAGGTCCAGTTTATGTCTGTCCAACCTTTCTTTTGATCTTGCAGTTCAAAATGCTGACACTTCATACTCTTGTCTCCTCTTTCCCCCAAGCCTTTTTATTAATACTTAGTACAAATAATGCTTATTTAAATATTCACATTCGTAGCATACACATCTTTTTAAAGTTTTGTATCTTGGGATTGCATTATCAATTTATTTCTTTGCCCCTTGGTCTTTTATGCACCCCTAAGTGTCTTCACCAATTGCCTTGCTCTGGTGATAGCTCATTGCAAACTTCAAAGCATACATATTTTCTCATATCTGGACAATTGCTTGATATCGACCCCACACAACCTTTAATAGCCTTGCAATTTACCATGAATCTTTTCAACAATTTGGGCTTTACTGAGAAATCTAACATGGGTCCTTTCTTCCAACGCACAGATCATAGTATTTTCGGGATGCTTTCTACACACCTCACTAATTTATTTCAAGTTTTGTTTTTTTTTGTGCTAGAAGTGATACCACACGATGTTAGAGGTGGTGATTGGGAAAACAGGATATAAGTGAGGGAATTATTTCTGGCAGCTTATTTTGGAAGCGTGCAGGATACCAGGGTTGAATGAACATATTTCCATGGTACCTGTACTAAAGCTGAGAGCAGCAAGACTGTGAAAAAACAGTACTAAATGCACTAATATACATAAGTTGGCCAGTATGTGAAGTGAAGATTTTATTAACAAATTATTTATAAATTAAAAAAGATGTATTGTATATGATTGTTCAAAGTTTAGTGGAATTACAAGTTTGGCCACATGATTGTGCTCTTTCTCTCTCTTTCTCTCTTTAGCATGTTTTACAATGGTTAGTTTATGCCAGTATATATTTATACATATATCTATTTATTGAAAGTTTTTATACATTAATCATTTATTTATATACACAGTTTTTATATTGGCGCAAATGCACTTTAAATTGTATGTTTTGTTACTATTTTTAAACATGTTTTAAATGTTTTTAATCTATGTATTTATAATTAGTTCTTTAGCTTCCTTTGTGGGTATTGTTAGGTAATTTATTAAAGGTTGATTCAATAGGTATTGGATAATTAGTTAATTATGCTCCTATATAAGGGGTTTGTTTTAACTAATGTAGCATTTGCTGATGATGTTACATTGTTAAAGAAAAACACGGTAAACAAGTTAAGCGTTTTTTGGTTTTATTTGTGTGTTAATAAAGTTGGAGTTCGTGCCTACAGTGGTTCCAGGTGCTTCGTTTTAAATTGTAAAAGAGCTTTAATTTGGTATCCACAAATATAGCTAAAGGCTGGGTTTTTGAGCCACCTGATGCTGAGGGGTGGATTTTATGCATCCTTGTGGGTCTTTGGTATCGCAAATATCTCTGGTATGATTGGTTTATCCACCCACAAGAAATTAGAGTTGTTTATCTATTTCTCCTTGAAGTAAGTTGTCTTCTGGTACCCAGTCAATTTGCCTATAAGCCACATCAATTTCACCCTTGGATACCTGGAAATACCTTTCCCCTGAATTCAATAATTCAAGCATCTTTCCACAATAATCTAGGAGGAAATTATGTCACTTCCAAGTTCGGTGAAATCACTTCGGTTTTGATGTCGAGGCATGCTGTTCACTGGGATGGCTTCCTCTGGGAGAGTGTTAGATCATGAAAGGGAGAGAACAGAGCGTTTGAATGTGGAGGCAGGGGCTCCAAAATGCTACCGTGAATACCTTAATTTGGATTTTAACACCTGGATGTGACAAATGGATTTTACAAATTATACCAACCAGTCTCAGGATACTAATAGGTCATACCAAGGTATGGTCCTCAAATTAAAAAATGTTTTAATGAAATGTAAGGCTGTTATGCTGGACAGCTGTTTTTTGAAAGAATGCATTGCCTCAAAACGCGTTCCACGAGGGTTGAGGCTAGTAAAATTTCCAAACAATGTCTCTGCTGGTTCTGAACTTTTTACTGAGGTTGTGGGGCATTTTAAATAATGCTGGACCGGCTATTATGTATGCTATTATTGTAGATCATGAAAAAAACGTATGGATGCTGTGTTCAAAGAAATTAATTAATTAAATATTTCAGGATGATATGTTGCATACTTTGGGGGAATATAAAGAAAAGTATTTGTGTTTTTTGTGATGTGGATGTTGCTATGGGTAAAAATCACAAACATAAAATTAACAAGTTGGAGAGGGATGAAAAAGAATATATAGGTGGGATGGCCTATGCTAGGTTTTTGCCCAGCCAAAGACTTTGCAAAACAGGAGGTGGGGATGGTTCTGAAGTGAGGTGTGGGAATGACAACAACCCAGTAGGTCCAGACGAGAATATCCCTTTAGGGAGAGGAGGCCCGAGGAGATCTAAGAGAATACAGACTATCCAGAACAAACCATCTTATGGCCAAGCAGTGAGAGGGTGGAACCCCAAAATTACTATGGGGAGAAGAGGAACAACGGGAGGGTGACTTAAATACCTATAACATTTCTAACACTGTTGATTTAGAAAATACAGTTACAGGCATTACTGAAGAAACAGATGGTATTTACCACAAAGGACCTATTTACACCCACAATGAAGTTTCATATATTTAATTATGCAGATGTTCCTTTGGAAATTACACATTTTAAGTTATTTGAGAAGGGCTTCAATTTTGTGGCCGCAGTTAAAGGTAAAATAAGTAAGACCCTGTTAGATGTAAAATTATTTTTGAGGAATCTCAACTGAAGGGGAAAATGTTCAATGACTCTGGACCTAGTTCAACTCAGGGGTGGTTATATAAAAAGACTATTAGTAATCCTCCATTGCATCCAATGATTAGCAACTTTGGAACATTGGTTGAGAATGAAATCAAAGGCTTTTTGAACACCAAAAGATGGTGTCGGAGAAACCTGACTCGAGAATGAGATTTTGTTCAGAAACTTAAGTAGCAAATTAAATATTAGGGTCATGAAACCCAACAATGGGGGTAGTGGTGGTAATAATGAAACACCTAGATTAGTGTGGAAAGCTGCTTGAATTATTGAATTCAGGGGAAAGGTATTCACAGATATCCAAGGGTGAAATTGATGTGGCCTATAGGCAAATTGACTTGGTACTGGAAGATATCTTACTTCAAGGAGCGATAGATAAACCACTCTTTAATGTCTTGTGGGTGAATAAACCAGTCATACCAGGGATGTTTGGGATACCAAAGACCCACAAGGATGCATACAATCCACCCCTCAGACCTATTGTTGCATCAGGTGGCTCAAAAACCCAGCCTTTAGCTATATTTGTGGATATCAAATTAAAGCCCTTTTACAATTTAGTCATCATATTTTGATAGACTCATGGGACTTTTTATATAAGGTTGGTAAATAAGCATACAAGGATAGCATGGTATTTATTACTGTAGATGCTAGGGACTTGTTCTCAGTTATTCCTCAAACTATAGGTTTAGAATGGTTTGAACACATACTTATTGAGTTGGTATTTTTAACAGCTTCTGATTTTAGGCTATTTAGGAAATTGTGTTAAAAAAACTTCCTTTTTTTCCAAGTTGAATGTTATGAACAACTAGATGGTGTTGCCATGGGAGCCTCGCGTCCCAGTGTATGCGAACGTCATAATGCTGTATTGGGAAAAAAAAATACATATTTACCTCTGGATATTATGCCCATATTGAAGGGTATTTTCGATTTTTGGATGATATATTATTATTCTGGGGTGGACCATTTGGAGTTCTAAACCAGTTCATTGAATATATTGAGAATACAACAGATGTTTTAAAATTCACCCACCAAGTAGGGAATACTAGTATTGATTATCTCGATGTTCGGATTACAAAGGACAGTGAAAGATGTTTCACACCCAAGATATATCGTAAACATATTTTTTCTAATAGTTGCTTACATTTTGAAAGTAATCATCCCTACCACTAGAAGAAAAACATTGTGAAAGGGCAGATGTTTAGGGCGGTTCGAATAACTTCTCTTCGAGAAGATCTATTTGAGGAGATCGAAATCATAAAAAGTTTCTTTATAGCAAGGGGTTACCCTCCTGACCTGATTAAATATATACCCCATGTTGAATTTTGAAGTTAACATCCCAGATGTACCCCTTGGGGTGCCACCAGAGGGTAGTAATTAAATATCAGAGGTGAGGAATTGCACCCGGAACAACAACAGTGGGAGTGGCCAGTTTTTTGTACTTGCATATAACCAAGAACGATCAAAATTAAACAGACCATTTGTAAATATTGGGAGATGTTTAAAATTATGCCCAGTAGCCTAAAAGTATTTACTTCCCCCCTAAAATTTAGTTTTAGGAGGGGGGTAAATTTAAAAAGGGTGTTTAAGCGTGATCACAAGGTAACCAACACTACTGGAGGGGCTAGAAGGAAAGTAGGAACTTTTGCATGTGGACTTTGTTCCCAATGCAGATCTATTGTCAACAAAAGTGAGCTTTCCATTCCAAGCCGCAGTCATGTTAACAGAAATAAGGTTATGCTAGCAAGGGTTACTGTAACTGTCAAACCAAGGGTGTGGTTTATTTGGTTTATTGCTCTCTATGTTATACCTACTATATAAACTGAAAGAAGTCTGAAAAATAGGATATATGAACACATCCATGATATCCGCAAGAAAAAGGAAACTAATGCCTTATACAGACCTGGTGTGTTATGTAAAAATGCGCAATTTAGATTTTGGGTTATTGAGCAAGTGAAACCTTCTGAATGGGGGAGGGGAGACTGGGAGACCCGGTTAGAGCTTCAGGAGTTAATATGGCAACTCCAACTTGACCCCTGCACCAGTCTAGGGTTAAATGACCCACTTCTATATTGTTCCTGCTTTAAAAATGAGAGCACTAGTGTAGGTGAAGGAACATAAACTGTAGTAGAACTATTAGATGCACTTTTGTGCACTGTTTTTTCTTGTTTACACTAGAACAAAAAATAAAATATTTAAACCTACATTTATGAGTATACATATTTTCAAAGTGTATATTTTTAAAGTGGTTGTTTTATGCAATATGAAAAAACATGCACTTTAACTTTTAAAATGTTGTGATTTTCTATAGTTATTTAAGTTAATTGTTTGGAACTACCATCCAATGAAGTGGTTGATTTTAAATTTGTACCAACCCACCATTGGTATTTAAGAACAATGAGTAGATTATTTATTCTGAAGAAGTTTCACGTGGTGAAACGAAAAGCGCTTCAATCAAATAAAGTTTTATTCAATTGTATTGCTGGGAGCTGTGTGTTTCCTGTTATCCTGGTACACTGCTGAAGGATAGACCTTCACTGGACTACTGCCTGGCTGTTTTTTGGTTACTAGTAAAGTTTTTGTTGATTCAGTTGCTCACTTTGTGTTTATCTTTCAGTACACTTACCTTCCTACTATTTTTCCCTCACCCCAGTGTCACAGTGAGAGAATCGTGCACACCTTGGATGTGCACTGAAAACTCAGATGTTATCCTGACAAAACCAAGCATATTCGCAAATCAGTCTACCTGTTTGTCTTTTACCACCCAAGAGCTCTGGGTGAGTCAGTTTCCAAGCAAACTATTTCCAACTGGATTTGTAAATCCATTTCCTTTTTTTATTTGTCAAATGAAAAGGCACTTGCTTCCCCAGTGAAGGTCCATTCCACCAGAGCAGTGTTCTCCTCAGAGGCAGTTTTTAGAGGTTTGGACATTGGCTCCATTCTGGAGGCAGCCACATGGTCCTCTCTCCTTACTTTCACAAAACACTACAAGCTTGACACCATTTCTAAGCCCGGAGCTGGGTTTGCAAGAGCAATCCTACATGGATTTATTGAGAAAGCATTGGCTATTCCTCCTCCCAACCTGTCTCAAGTGTGAGCTTAGGCATTCTCCCTTATGTGATGAATACTGCAGCATATGAACAGACGAATAGTTGTGTAAAATCTTACCATAACCATAGATGTCCTTCTCTTCTCCTCACCCTGCTTTTTCCTCCTGATGCTTGCCTAATTACCTTGTGATATGCTTCCCAAGCAGAATCTCAGGCTGGTGGTAGGCGGCATACAGTTCTGAGGTAGGTGCTTGCTGACCTCTGCTTTATACCTGACGTCTCATTATGGCCGATGTAAGCCTAATGTGTTGCGGTGTAGCACGTACCTCATAGTAGCATAAAGGCTTTTACATACTGGCTGGATGTACGAGTCAGCCGGAGGCAGATGCCCTTATGTGATGAATACTGCAGCATATAGAAGAGAAGGACATCTATGCTTATGGTAAGATTTTATGCAGCTATTCAATAAAAGTACACTTGTCTGCCATTTCAGCATATCTGCCAATGGAGTCCTTTTTTGTTTGTTTTTAGGTCATGCAAACCCATCCACCTTTAAAATTGTTTATCAGACTTTCAAGAAAAAAAGATTGCATCTTTTTAGGACTTAAATTTTATTTTGAATAAATTGACTAGAGCTTCCTTGGTGCTTGTGGCCAGCTCTTTCTAAAGCTTCTAACCTGGAAGCTGTTCTTGCTGGTAGCTTGACTGGGTTTGAATTACAATCCTTTGTTTGGTTAGCCCTTTTCTTTCCCACAAGGACAGGATGAGCCTTTCTCTATGTCTAATGTTATTTCTGAATATAGCTGCCCGTTTTCTATTGCCTTTTGGATAAAAAAAAATCCATTTTCAGCGGAGGCCTTAGGTTGAAAAGTTCAAAATACATTACAGTTAAAACTTACACGAAGATGTCAGACATTCTGACAACCAAGTGCTTTTTCATTTATGTGCACTTATTTTATTGCCTTTGCACTTGCCTATCGTTTTTAACTGTGCCTTATAGCTAATTTATCACATTTGCACTTTTTTAAAGCAGTTTACTGATTAACTGCATTTCATTGTATTTACTGCATTTCATTACTGTTTTACTACGTTTTTTTTCATACTGTGTGTTCTGTTTTTGTCTGTAAGTGGTCAGTATGTGCTTTTCTGTGAGTTTTATTGTTTTTAACCCTTAAGTTGTGTAGCATGGTCTGGATACAGGTTTGCTGCATCCAGAGCTGTTTGTTTTTGCCTTCTGTGTTTCTGGCAGCCGTCTTATGTTAGTAGGTGACTTGTCAGAACATGGGCTAATTTCTTGACTAGGCTTGTAAGGGCCTCATGACCAGTAGCTCCCTATGATCTTAGGAACTATACCAAGTAGGTAATTTTACATTTCTTAAAAGTACTATACAAGGTAGCTTAAGAAGTTAATGACATTTTTAAAACGGGATTTCACATAATGGCTATGAAGATATAAGTTACTATAGACAAGTATGCATGTTGATTGCTTTATTCTATATTACGCTTGATATTATTCAGTTGATTTTAACATGAAGAGTCTGTAGAAAAATGAAGCAGAGTCATCTTATAAAATAAAGTAGTTATGGGAGAGGATTACAGGAAGGAAAAATAAAGGTACTGATATGAAAATAGGAATAAAAGAAGGATAAGTATAATGTAAGATAGAAGTGAAGATTTGTAAAGTAAGTATGAGAGAAAAGAATATGATGATAGGATTAGTTAAGTAAAAGAAAAGTCTTTGTAAGCAAATAAGGGAAAGGTGAATGTAACTCTGAGAAGGTGATCGGAGAGGAACTAGAATGGGTATAGAGAAACAAGTATATATGATTTACCAAGTTTAGAACAGGAACAATTTGATGTTTTAGTTAGAAATTCTATTGGAGCATGTTTGAGGGTAGGAGTTTAGAGTTTGGTCTGATACTTACAGGACGATTGTTCTATGGTTTGGCTACTGAGTAAATGTAAAGACTTTGCCAGTGGATTTCTCTGGTCCCTGTAATGTGAGGAGTTGTTTATCTTCAGTTGTTCGGGATCTTCTCGGCAGGTAGTTATGAAGTATGGGACTGAGGGTGGGACAAGCCTTGGGTTTGTAGTATGGAACTGAGGACGGGACAAGCATTGGGTTTGAAATACAGGGCAAGCTATGGGTTTATAGTATGAGGAATGAGGGTGGGTCAAGCTTTGGGTTTGCAGTATGGGACTGAGGGCGGGACAAGCATTGGGTTTATAGTATGGGACTGAGGGCGGGACAAGCATTGGGTTTATAGTATGGGACTAACGGTGGGACAAGCTTTGGGCTCGAAGTGTTGGACTGAGCGAGACATAAGCATTGGGTTTGTAGATAATTTTATGGGCTATTATTAGTTGTAAGTAGCTAAGATGCAGTGATAGTTCTGGCCATTTGAGAGACTGAAGAGAGATACAGTGATGAGTTTAGTATGGGGGCATTGGTTCCAAAATTGGCAATTGTATTATAGCAGAACTCAAGTTTAAACTCCAAGGTGATACTGAGACTGGTGAAAATAGGGGCTCCATACACGAGTGCATGTAATATGTAATGCTTGCCAGAGTAATTTTGCTAGATGCCTTAACATGAGAGAGGGCTTGTCTTTGTCTGGATGTTCAAAGACAGCAGAGGTTTTATTTGAGTAAAGCTAAATAGGTCAGGAAATGTATTCAACTTTTTGAATTTTTTTGAGTGTATGACAAGGGGACAGCCAGTATTTAAACATATTTAGATGGCTTTCCCATTCTATTCCATTCAGTACTGTTATTTCAACCATGGCAAAAGTCTACCTCAGAATGTCAGGGTTCATTCTATTAGAGCAGTTGCCATATCTTGGACTTTCCGGAAAGGGGTGGACTCTACAGTTGTACTAGAAACAGCAAATTGGCCCTTATTTCATACTTTTGCCAAACACTCCAAGCCGGGCTGTGTTTCCAGAGCCATGGCAGGCTTCACCAGAGCTGTTCTTTAGGGAGTCCTGGACTCTGGTTCTTCTCCATCCGCCCTTTCTTTGGCAGCCATCTCATGTTGTAATGTCTACTAAAACGCTGATTTAATGAAGAACATAGTACAGTTGTTTAGTTTACTTGCCTTAACAGTAAATGTTTGAGTAGATCATTGTTGTAATACTAGCACCCTCCCTCCATACCAGTCTTGCGTATCTGCCGTGGTTGCACTTTGGGTATCCTCCTATTTTTCTTTTTTTTTCTTTTCTTTTTGGACATGACTTTAATTGGAGCTTCAGGTTTCAAAAATGTTTTGGGCAAGAAAATTTAAGTTTTTGCACATCCATATATCCCTTTTATACTAGCATGTCCTCTGATACTAAGTGGGAGGAATGTATAAGCCTGAAACTTTGAAGATGGGCTGGACCTACAGTATCCTTGGCAGGATATGTCCGATGTATAACTACTGCAACACTTATCTATTTGAACATCTACTGCTGTGGTAAGGAAACTGTACAACTATATTTTCTCTTTGATTCCAGATATCAATTACCAATATGCAGATTACTTCTGGGGCTGTAAATTTCAGACTCTTGATTTCCTTCATATTCTTTATTAGCACAGGAATACCAAAGCCAACTTCCATAACCACATCCCAAAGTGTTTTTTCACCTATATGTATATTAGGAAATTTACATCTTATAATTTCCTAAATTAAAACTTACCTTTGCAAATATAAATTTTTACTGTTTTTTTTTTTTCATTGAAATGCAGTAACTCTTTTTACTATCACAATAATACCATTTATTTTAATGGGCATAATATCTAACATTGTAGGTGTTTTTCATGCGGTCTGTGGTTGAATAATTTTAGGTTTTATTTATTTATTTATTTTTGTTTTGTTTCCTCTTACTCACCGTTTGCCTCTTGATCAAAAATTTTCCATTTCAGGAGATGTTCTTAATTCCCTATTGTAGCACTGACTCTTTTGCCCTGGCACAACATGCCTAGCTGTCCCCACTGTGCCTTTCCCAGCCAGTGGATCATCAAACAGTGATGTATAAAGTAATGTTCTTTCTTGTTAACTCTATATCATTTTTTCTTCCCCTTAGAATGTTTTGTATTTAACATCCGTAACAGTATTTTATTCTATAATCTGTAACAATACATTTCCAGTACTGCTGTTCTCTTTTACTCAATCTGAGATCCTCTTCAAAATTCTTAATATTGTTACTAAGACTCTACTTCTCTTTGATACTTACTTTAAAAATCCAAACTAAATGTAATGAAGCAGAATGTACAGCAAAATTTAATATCCCCTTTTTTGCAATACATAGTACCTTTCAGTTGATTGGGTTTAAAGTGGATAACTAACTACATTATTCAAAGTACTGTTTCCTAGTAATTATTTCTTTTTTTCAATTGGAAGTATGCATGTATCCCCTGAATAAAATAATTTGAGTATTAATACTGAACTCATTAAATGAGCTTCTTTTAAATTCAACTTGCAAGTTTCAACAACTTTTAAATCTGTCACTTGGCTTTTTTCAAAAATACTGGCTGTTCAGAAACAGCACACATACACACTATCTTTTACATATTTTTACACATTTTCAGACCATTTGTTATTTAACAGTATTGTGTTTACCTTTACTACTACTTTAACCCATGTTTTATTTTGTTATTACTATCTCATTATCTGGGTACACTGGAATTATCAGTGGTCACTCAACTTTCATTTCCCCATTTTACTTTTAATTTTTCAATTACTTCATTGGTTACCAACATGAGAATTGCCCCCCTTGTGCAGCGGGACTGTCTTACCCCTTTATCTTTCATCTATTCACAAACTGATCCATTAACCTGCTTCAACTGATCTTTCATAAACAAATTGATATAAACATTACTAGTTCTTTTTTTGCAACATGTATATACGTTTATGATGTACTTTGTAAAATGCTTTTGCATTTTTATTCACTTACTTATACAGTCATCTTCCTCTTTATTACAGTTAGCACTTTATTGACCAATTTCCCTCTTTTTTTTACATTTCATTAATCAGTTACTTTATTACATTATTATACCTTTTCCTGCAGTATTTCCTCAGATTTTTATAGTCACATTTACCCAAGGTAAGGGGTTCCAGTTCTTAACCCTTTTTACTTGTTTCCTCTTTTTCCTCTTTCCCTTGTTCCCTTATTAAAAAAACAAAACAAAAAAAAAAAACAGAATGCTATATTCCTTCCTAGACCTCAATATTTTCATTTACTTCTCTTAACAGACTGCAACTCTTTTTTTCTATTGTTTTTCTAACTCTTCTCTTTCTGAATTAATATTACTTTCCCATTCTGTATCACCTGCTATGTACTCTACACATCGTACAAAATTGTGTACTGCATTTCTTATTTATTCCTGTCTGTCAAATGCTTCTGCCACATTTTGATTTTTGTCATCTTATATTTGTCATGCTTAACCACTTCAATAATGACATGGCTTTTGTCTACATCTTAAGTAATGTCAGTGCCTGTTTAAAATTTTCCTTATTCCACCCCAAAATGTCTCGCTTTAGTTTAAGCACTTAGTACTATTCTGTTCAGTCAGTCTTCAGATTTGCAGTCCAGTAACTCATGTCTTTTCTTCTGTCCCTATTCCACTCTCCTTCTAAACATATTCATTTTATTTAAATACTGTATGCCATTTGGACCATGTTTTGTAAAAATTGTTTCATACATACAGATCTTTCCACAGCTGTTTTTCTTTGCAGTATTGTCCTGTTAACTTTCTGATGTCTTTACTAACTTTTCTTTCTCAATTTCTTCAAAACAGCTATATAATCATCAACCTCAGTCATAATCTTCCTTTTTTATAAACTTTGAAAATAAACAGAAATGTATTTCTTTTTCCTAACATATGAATACTCTTTTTGTTTATGAGCTAAAACTGTGTACTTTTCATTAACTGTAGACCTTTCTGTAGACGTTGTAATGCTTTTTTCCCTTCTTTTATGTCAGTCAGCTTTCCCATTAATATTAATTTTACATTGTATCAGAAAAAATAAACCTTTTTATTTCCATTAATGTATGTACACACACCTGTCAACTTTGTAGACCTTTTCTTTAACCTTGATGTCTGTTACCGACTTTCCCTGAGATTTTCCTACTATAGCGTTTAACATTTAATCTCTTCTTTCATCATTATTGTAGTCCCTGGTACTGCATACTTTGCCCACAATTTCTGAATCAGCTTTCTTTATGCAAGTATTTTATACTTACATTAAACAGATATATTGAATCCTCGTCTACCTTTTTAAACTATTGATATACCTGATGTCTGCTTAGTTCTGCTGCTGTAACTTTTATCTCCAATGATATGCATACTAATCCTTTCTTCATTTTGATTCTTTACCCTCTCCACCCTTTAATTTTCGTTTCTTGCTTTTTAACCTTTTTTGTATAGCCCCTTCTTCATTCTCCATTAAGTATTCATAACTTATGTCTTCTCTCTCTTCACATTCTTGTGCATCAAATCTGGTTATGAACTTCTTGTTCACATAATATGTTTATACAATATTTATTTTCTGCTTTACTAGTGATGTCAGAACCTCCTCTAGTCATTTCAGTGTCCGCATGTTACTGAGCCAAACTCCTTCTTCTGCTCTGTAACCAGTCTTTCTACCACACCAGAACCTACCTTACTAAGCTGTCTTCTAAAGTTAGTACATAGTGTGCCTGTTAGCATTTTCTCCTTTGAAGTACAGTTTCTGTCCATTACCTCATTTCTCTTTAATTTATTATTTCTCTATTGCATAATTTCCTGCAGTAGAATAGCCCTGCACTTACTTACTGGTTTTCTACAGCTGCATTGATTGTTTCTGCTGTTCTCTGTAATCTCGGGTCTGCCCACTCCGTTCGCTCTTGTTCAGCTTGGTCTCACTCTGCTCCCCAAACCTACCTGACCCCACTACTTCTACATTTATTTTCACCTAACCACACCCCCTCCCTTATCCTTCACCAGTTAGAACACGTTACTCATACTAAAACACACCCTCCTCTCCATCTACTTCCCTTCTTTCTATCCACTCACTGCTAACCTTCTCCTCATTACCTCCAGTATCTCCTCCTCCCCTAACCCATCCCAACCTACCTGCCTCTTTTTAATCACTACTCTGTCCCTATCACTTTTTCTCTTTTTCTCTTATTCTCTTATTCATGTCATAACCAGCTTGGATCATACTGTACCAGTTAAGCTAACCGTAATCCAGGCAAGATCAGTAACCATTTTACTCTTTAAAATGCTGCTCCTTCATATTTCACTCCTAAGTTTTCTCTGCCTGGTCTCTATTGCAATATCATACCAACACCAACTATTTCAGCACTACCTCCTCCCCTATAAACCCTAATCCTTCTCAACTACATACTAAACTCACATATAGTCATATAGCTCCAAACCTTTTTAACTATTCTAAAGTAACATTCTTAACATATTTATATCCACGCACTACTCTGTATATACACTAAAAGTGTATTCAAGTATTCAAACCACATTATGCAGGTAAGAGCAAACCTCAGACTTAGCGGTGATATCCACCCAGGCCCAGGCCCCACAATTTATCCACACCACCCAAGCACACCATCCCCTCCATATTCTACCACCCGTTTACAGCAGATCTGATGACCTATTTCTAAACATTAATCTTAGAAGCATAGTAAACGAAGTACATGAATTTCATGCATTTCTCTCACTCTATTCCCCTGATATAGCAGTTTTAACCGAAACCTGGCTAAATGAAGGTGAATTTCTAACCCAAGTCTATAACATCCATAGAATTGATAGACTTAAATGTGGTGAAGGCATAGCTGTCATTTATAAAAACACACAAACTACTTCCCCTAAATCTAAACCATCCTGAGTGCAACAATGCTGAAATACTATTTACTAAACTTGAAATAAACTCCCAGAAATCCATAACTATTATTGCAGTCTCTATCCCTTCTGGAAACAACCCCAACATTATTGAGGACTTCCTGCCCTGGCCAACCCTAACATTCTCTCAGGAAATTGTGGTTATGGGTGACTTAATATTGAGTGGCTAACCTGCACCGCAGATAATCCTACAAATTTCATAAATCTATATGGGTTCTGTTAGCAATACATTCCCCAACTAGACTTGACAAAGGTGGTGGTGTCTTCATATTCTTAAAGGATACGCACACCTCTAGACTGGTGGCCCAGCATAATACATCCGAGATACTTCAGGTACAACTAACATTGGGTAAGACGGCAATACAAGTCATAGCTTGCTACAGAACTCCAAACATGGCCCTAGACTCGAACGCCAACTTCCTAAGCACCCTGGAATCTATCAGGGTCCAACCCAATACTCTCATAATGAGTGTCTTCAACTACCCTTCCATCAACAGGCCCAACGCTTTCTGGAATTTATCAATTCCAATGTCCTAGACTTGCTCTACACGTATAGTTAGTTCCTCCCAGGTTAAATCTCACCACAAACTGATCACTATGGAAATCTTCATCTCACTCCCCTGCTAAGGTAACCACCCTGAAAAACTTCTCTAAAGCTGAGTTTGGGCTCCTAAAAGCAGAGGTGGCTAACTTCTCGGCACCCATGCCAATGGAAAGTAGCTGCATGACAGCTGAATCATACACCAACATACTGTATAAGCACGTACACAAATGCATGGACCTTTGCCATACCAAATAGAACTAAGATACTCTCCTCCAAAAAAAGGAAGCCAATTTGGTGGTCCCCAGCCATCAGTAAACTCTACAACAGAAGGAAGAAAATGCTGCAGAAAAAAATGAAGTCACAAGACTGGAAAACCTCCCTCTTATCAGTCTCAACAAAAAGCTGAGATCCCTTATCAAATCCTGTAAAGCCAGCTATGAAGGCAGAATTGCGGCTGACACCAGAAACAACTACAAAGCCTTCTATAGCTGTATCAAAAACCTCAAAGGCAATACCCAGATTTGCTCTGAGCTATTCCACAATGGCACCTCCTGTACTGAGCCAACAGATATAGCCAACATACTGACTGACAGATTCAATGCCAACGTTACCCCTCCCCCCAAAGGGCCCTGCCATAATACCAGATGAAAGCCTGCTACCCACCATTTCTGCAGCACAGGTAAAACCTGCATTGTCCAAAGCCAAGAATACAGCATCCATGGGACCTGATATCCCTGGCTGCATCTTACATGAGCTACAAAATGAACTGACACCACATCTGTGTGCCGTGTTCAATCACAGCCTTACCTCAGGCTGTGTTCCTAACGAATGGTGCACTGCTCCATAAAGGGGGAGCAACTACAGACCCTGGGAACTATCTTCCCATTAGCCTGGCAAGCCTTATATGCAAAGCTATCGAGCGCATCATCATGGACCTGCTTAACAAAGATATAGGCACTCTCCAAATTCTTGACCCCACATTTTGGCTTTGTCAAGGGGAGATCCTGCCTGCTGAACCTTGTTGACCTCTTCGAGGCAGTCACCAAGGCTGTGGATGAGGGTAAGGCAGAGCATACAGCCTACATCAACCTGGCCAAGGCCTGTGATACCATTCCCCACTCAGGTTTCATTGATAAACTTACCAAACTAGGCATCAATCCTTACATCACTAGGTGGGTTGCAAATTGGCTCACAGACAGGAGGAGCCCACAGAGAGATAGTTGCCGATTGCAAGTTAGACTGTCGATCAGTCACAAGTGGAGTCCTGCACGGGTCGGTCGTGGGCCCTCTCCTGTTTGGCATCTACTTCTCAGAAGTCCATGTCAACACAGAAGTACTCTGACTGACCATGTTCACTGATGACTGCAAGCCAAGAGTCATCAACTCCCCAAGTGATGCAGGCATCCTACAAAAGGGCCTCTGAGACCAGTGACTGGTGTCAGAACCATGGCCTGAAGCTTAACACCAAAAAATGCGTTATCATCCCCTTTGGAAAAAACTCGGTTCCCACAAATTACCAAGTTGATGGGAGCCCACTGAACGCTGAAGGGGACATAAGAGATCTGGGCAGCCAGGTCGACAGCCACCTCACCTTCGACCACCACATTGCCACTGTTGTCAGAAAGTCCTTCTATGTGGCACATCTTATAACCAAAGGTTTTGTATCCAGGAAGAAAGAGATCATCATCCCTCTCTACTCATTCCCTCATTAGACCAATCATCGAATATAATGCCCCATTTGGCATGTACCTGACTAGACACCTGCAACAGCTGGAGAGGCCACAAAAGTACCTCACAAAAAGAATCCTAGGCCTTAAACACATGTCCAACATGGACAGACTGAAGAAACCTCAGCTGTTCTCAGTCTCTTATCTACTTAGAGGTTATCTGTGCTTGACTTACAAAGCCATGTCTGACTCAGCCCTACTTGAAATGCTACACCTAAAGAAGTCCCAGTCCCCCCACGCCACATGCTCCAGACATCACAGCCTCATTACCACAATTAACAGAACATGCTGGAGGGACAGTTTCATCTCCCAGACTGCCCGTACTCTGGAATAATGTTCCCATTCATGTCGAGCAGAGCACCTCACTGGCCCTCTTCAAGAAAAATCTTGACGAGTGGCTAGGTAACGGAAAGTTCACTCCAGGGATCATTCTAGTTGCACTACTGGATATAGGCACTGTGAACTAGCATCGGGTGGCATGGTGCCTGGGCAATTTCTGTTGGGCTAGACTTGTAAAGGCTCCAGGGCCATTAGCCTTAGTACACACCTATGAAGTAGTAGAAACTCTTTACCAGACTGGATCTTAACCAATAAACTCTGTCTTTCCTACCGATCAAGATGCTTCCCTGATGGTATTAATGACCATCAACCCACCTACCTGGTCAGGCAAAATCTGCACTCCCCTAAAAATACTATACTTAGACATGCATGCAGCAATAAAAATTTCTCACCTCAAAAATTCATATCAACCTTAAAGCTAATTGATTGCTCCCACCTAAAGACACTCGCACCGGTTGCTGCTGTGTCATACTTTAATAATACTTTTCTTGACATACTCGGCAATCATGCCCCCCCCCCCCCCCAGAACCTTCAGAATTAAGTCAAACTGTGCTCCCTGGTTAACAAAGGAAACCTATCCATTTCTCAAAACTAGCGCTAAGGCTTGGGCAAATTACCAGTCTGATAAAAAATAAACCACCCTAACATCCTATTGGCAGCGTGTATGCGTTGGGGGGGGGGGGGAGTTGGGACTTCTTTAGGTGTAGCATTTTAAGTAGCATTTTAAGTAGGGCTGAGTCAGACATGGCTTTGTAATTCAAGCAGAGATCACCTCTAAGTAGATAAGAGACTGAGAACAGCTGAAGTTTCTTGAGTGTGTCCATATAGGGCATGTGTTTAAGGCTCAGGATTCTTTTTGTGAGGTACTCACTCTACAACCTTTTGAGGCCTCTCCAGCTGTTGCAGGTGTCTAGTCAGGTACATGCCAAATGGGGCATTATATTCGATGATTGGTCTAATGAGGGAATGAGTAGAGTGGGATGATGACTTCTTTCTTCCTGGATGCAAAACCTTTGGTTATAAGATGTGCCACGTAGAAGGACTTTCTGACAACAGTGGCAGTGTGGTGATCGAAGGTGAGGTGGCTGTCGACCTGGGTGCCCAGATCTCTTATGGCCCCTTCAGTGTTCAGTGGGCTACCATCAACGTGGTAATTTGTGGGAATTGAGTTTTTCCCAAAGGGGATGATAACGTATTTTATGACGTTAAGCTTCAGGCCTTGGTTCCGACACCAGTCACGGTCAGAGAGGCCCTTTTTGTAGGATGTCTGAATCACTTGAGGAGTTGATGATGACTCCTAGCTTGCAGTCATCAGTGAACTTGGTCAGCCAGAGTCCTTCTGTGTTGGCATGGACTTCTGAGAAGTAGATACAAAACAGGAGAGGGCCCAGGACCGACCCGTGTGGGACTCTATTCATGACTAATCGACAGTCTAACTTGGAATCAGCAACTGTCTCTCTGGGCTCCTCCTGTCTGTGAGCCTGTTTGCAACCCACCTAGTGGTGTAAGGATTGATGCTTAGTTAGGTGAGTTTATCAATGAAACCTGAGTGGAGAATTGGTATAACAGGCCTTGGCCAGGTCGAGGTAGGCTGAACCTACCCTTACCCTCATCCACAGCCTTGGTGACTGCCTCGAAGAGGTCAGCCAGGTTCAGCAGGCAGGATCTCCCCTTGACAAAGGCAACATGCAAACAACAGGTTAAAAACAACAAAAAAGCATATTTTATTAGTCTAACACAAATATAAAAACAATCCCCAAAAATATTGGGCTTCCATAAATCAACTTCTAAGGCCAGGTCATTCCAAAATTCCAACACCTACTACTACAAATAAGATGGACACTGTAACCTCTCAGTTCAATACATCCTTTACAAACTCTGTACTAACTGTAACTAAAACATACTAACTGTAACTAAAACAAACATCAACTCACCACTTACATTCCCAGTGATCCAAAAAAAAACATCTAATACTTTCTTTACACCCGTACAAACCAGGACCATAAAAAAATTACTAAACAAACTTAAACCTTCTTTTCTCACTGCCGATAAACGACCTTCTAAGTATCCACAGCAAAAAAGAAGACACAACCCTCAAATTACAGCCAAAAACTGTCAATACCAAAGGGCTGCAATCTTTTTTTCCGGGAATTTGACCCAAGAAACTGCTGTTTGAGGTAACAAGACTGTTGGAAACCCAGCAGCACCACAACTAACAGGTGAGACTCATTCTTTTTAAGAATACACAAAGAAATATGACTAAATGGAAACCATTTAATGTGTGGTTAAATGAGAGGGTGTCCTTTTGTAAGGATGCACCCAGACTGTTGAACAGTAATAATAGATGTTCTTCATCTCACATTGCTGCAGTCCTTACACTTGGGTAGTCCGCTGTCCTCGGTCGGCCCGAATATCAAAGTATAAGGCTGACGTCGGTCAAGGCGCATTTGACTGACATCAGGACGTCAGGGTACAAATGCGCATGACCGACGTCATATCCTCAGTCTTTTTTGCCGCATGGTCCGATGCAGAAGCAGTATTGCAAGTGCCGGTTGGCGTTCTGAAATTTTTCGTTTTCGGAGTTTCAGACCGAGTCAAAGTTGGCTAAGTACCCCGTTGGGGAATATTTTAGTTTTTTCTTGCCTCAGTGGTTTACCGGATGTCAGAAAAAGTGAATAATTGTATTTCTTGTGGGAAACAGATACCGCATAGAGATTATCATACTTTGTGTATTCCTTGTTTAGGGCCTGAGCACGACGTTGTTGGGTGTCGCTCTTGTGCTAGATTTAATAAGCGCACTATAAAGAGGAGATTAGATTGTGCCAGGTTAGTCTTTGGGAAGCGGTGCAATTATAACATGCCGTCGGATGCTCCGACGCCCGCTTCTTCAAAGAAGCGCAAGGACAAAGCAGTGAAGCCTAGGCTAGAAGAACCGTCCGTACCGGACGCCGGTTCTTTAGAGGTGTCGGTGGAGCCGGTGGTTCCACCGGAAGTTTCTTTGGGATCCCAGGGAGAGACCTTGTTACTGCAGGATGTGGCCTCTCAGGAGGCAGGCCAGGGTGATGGGGCTTCTCAGGTTACTATACTCCCCTCCCTGCCTAGGGTGGTTAGGCCCTCTCCTTCTGTTTCCAAGGCTTCTCCTAGAGGCAGGCCAGGTTTAGCTTCAGTTGGTGTCACCCCTAGTTCTTCTGGAACTGTGCCCAAGAAGCATATGCTTAAAATGGCAGAAGATTTGATTACTCTGATTAGGGGTTCTTTGCCCCCTCCTGATAAGAGACCTAGGGTGGAGCCTGAGCTAGGGAGTTTTGAGCAGGCTTCGATGTTTCAGAGTCTTCGGCTGAAGACTTGCAGGAGTACTCTCCTTATTCTGATTCTGATGTGGATGATTCTACTCCTTCTGCTTCTCCTCCTGAGGATTTTTCTTTTCAGAAACTCTTCATTCCATGAGGGAGCATTTTAAGTGGGAAGGTCAGGACTTCTCTGATTCCAGGAAAAGGCTTAGGAATTTTTGTTTTACCCCAGCATAGGCCTTTGGCTATACCTCCTGTTTTGGATGTAGTGGAAGATGTTTTACAGAGGCTTCTCTTAATCCTGATTCTCTGCCTCCTGCTCCTGTTAAACCGGATAGGTATTACAGGGTGCCTGAAGCTCATAAGTATCTTTTAAGAGTCCTAGGGCAGACCCAGAAACTGTTAGCCAGGGGCCTAAAGGTATTAAGGCTTCTGTTGTCAAAAATCCGGTTCCTACAGATAAAGAAGCCAGGGCCTTGGATAGATGGGGAAAGAAAGTTTATACTTCTTCCACTCTAGCTATGAGGGCTTTGAATTGCCAGTTTCACATGTTAAAATACCAAAACTATCTCCTTTCACAGTTGAAGTCTAAGGTTGATGCTCTGGCGGAAGGTATTGATTGTAAAGAGTTACAAGATTTAGTACATGTTTCTGAACAGGTGGGTAAGCATTCTTTGCAATGTGGTTTTGATGCTGTACAGGCCTCGTCTAGGTGGCTGCCACTGGGTCAGTTCTTCAGGCACGCCTGGCTGAGGGATCAAAATTTATCTGACCATGTTAAAACAAGGATTTTAGATGCTCCTTTGCAATCTGATGTGTTGTTTGGTTCTCCTGTTGAGGCAGTTTTAAAGAAAATGGAAGACAAGGCTAAGTCTATGCAGACTGTTAAAGATTTTTTGCAGGTTCAGCCTCCAAAGTTTAGTAGAAATTGGCCTGCTAAAGGGTGGACGTATCCTTCTTATGATTCCCAGTCTAGGGGTAGATCTAGACGTGGTAAGGGCAGAGCTCAGGGCTCTTTCAGGCCTAGAATAGGGAGTTCTCCTGCACAGTCTTCAGGTGAGGGCAGGGGTCAGTCCTTTCGTAAACAGACCCAATGACCTACCTTTTTGGCTGCCAGAGCCTTCTCGTCTGGCAGCACCTTTGGGAGGAAGGTTGGCACTTTTCAAAGAAAATTGGAGTTTAATTACCCAAGACAGATGGGTATTGGATATCATACACCAAGGTTACAGGTTTTATTTCCATACCTTGCCTCCTTTCAGAGGCATGCCAGACGTTCCTCCTCAACAAAGAATAGAGGCTCACAAGCAAATTTCTCTGTTACTTCAACTAGGGGCCATACAGCCGGTCCCTATGCCAGAAGTGGGCCTAGGATTTTATTCTCGCCTGTTCCTAGTGCCAAAGAAGGGGAACACGTGGAGACCAATTTTGGATTTATCTATCCTCAACACTTATCTGGACATTCCCAAGTTCAAAATGTTGACGTTACAACAGCTTTTACCTCTGCTGGGCAAAGATCATTGGATGGTAACTTTGGATCTCAAGGAGGCTTACCTTCATGTTCCTATCAGACTAAGTTGCAGGAAGTATCTGCGTTTTCGAGCTGGGACTTCTCACTATCAGTTCTCTGCATTGCCCTTTGGCTTATCTACTGCGCCCAGAGTATTCACGAAAGTTCTGGCTCCAGTGATAGCTTTCTTCAGGCTAAAAGGAATACAGATCTATCCTTATTTGGACGACTGCCTGATTCTGGCTCAAGGAAGGAAGAGCTTCTTCAGCATTTGGAATATGTGATAGCAGTGCTAAGATGCCTGGGGTATTCTGTGAACGAAATAAAGTCCAGTCTAGTACCCTCTCAGGACATGTGCTTTCTGGGTGTAAGACTGAATACAGCATCCCAGATGGCCTTTTAACCCCGGACAAACAAAAGAGTCTTTCCTTTACTTCCATCAACTATCTCATCAGTCCGGCTGACTGCAAGGACAGTCCTTCAAGCCTTAGGGTTCATGGCATCTTGTATTCTGGTGCTTCCCAATGCCAAACTGCATATGAGGAAGCTGCAATGGTATCTCAAAATGTATGGACACAGCACTGCCAGGATCTGGACACTGTCATTCAAATAATACCTTGCATTCAAAAGGAATTTTTGTGGTGGGCTCAGGAATGTCACCTAAACAAGGGACTCTCTGTGACCCGCCAGAGGCGAGTCAGATTTTAACGACAGATGCCTCAGACAAAGCTTGGGGAGCTCATCTAAATGGAAAGTGGATACAAGACAAGTGGCCTGCCAGACTACAACATCTACATATCAACCTGAAGGAGATGTTAGCAGTCCAGTTTGCATTAATAGCTTTCAAGGATTTACTTCTTCCAGGGCAGGTGTTGATTCTAACAGACAACACAACTGTCATGTGGTACATCAACAAGCAAGGGGAACGATTCTTATCCTCTATGCAGGCAAGCAATGATTTTGTGGGAGACTGCTCTCAGTTTACAGCTCAATCTTCAGGCAAGGTTTCTGCCAGGAGCACAGAACTCCTTAGCAGATGTGTTGAGCAGACGAATTATGGATCCCCACGAGTGGAAATTGGATCCTCTTGTATTTCAGAAATTGACAGTGTCATGGGGAACTCCAGACATAGATCTGTTCGCTTCTCCACTAAACCATCAGCTGCCAAAGTTTTGCACAAAAGGTTTCATCCCACAGCTTGGAAAGTGGATGCTCTTTCTTTCAATTGGAGCAATCTTCATGTGTATGCCTTTCCACCTCTGCCTCTCCTCCCAAAGGTGCTTCTAAAGGTCAGACAGGACAAGCCAAGGATGATTTTAATAGCTCCAGATTGGCCTCGACAGCACTGGTACCCATTACTGAGAAGTCTGGTACGGAAGCCTCCATGGCCTTTGCCTTCAATTCCACACCTGTTGTCACAGGAGGACAGCCATTTGCTCAATGTCAAACTTCACTCTCTTCACCTAACAGCCTGGCATATTCTGTTTTGAACCATAGAGGGTCTCAACTTCCACAACAAGTTTTGAATGTGATTTTGGAAGCTAGAAGGCCTAGTACAAGGAAAGTGTACGCAGATAAATGGAAGAGATTTTTATTTTGGAGTGCAGCAAAGGATTTTGATGTTTCTGAGCCTAATTTAAGTGTGGCTCTTCAATATCTTACTGAGTTGCTGGACAAAGGTTTGTCCTTCTCTTCTATTAAGGTTCATGCTGCAGCAATTTCAGCTCACTATGAATGTGACCCTCCATTGTTTTCTCATCCTTTGTTCAAGCAATTTCTTAGAGGGCAAAGAATATAAGACCCCCACGTAGAGCTCCTACTCCTGCTTGGGATCTCAATTTTGTGTTGGAGAAACTCACTCTACAACCTTTTGAGCCTGCAGCTACCTCTGAGTTGAAATATTTATCATGGAAGACTGCCTTTTTGTTGGCCATTACCTCTGCAAGAAGGGTTTCTGAATTACAGGCCCTTATGGCGGTTGAGCCTTTCTTGATTTTCCATAAGGATAGGGTATCTTTGCGTACTAATCCTTCCTTTATGCCTAAGGTGGTTTCTAGTGTGGCTTTAAACCAAACTATTCATTTGCCTACTTTTTATGCAAATCCCCAAAATAAAGGGGAAAAGATTTTGCACACTTTAGATGTACACAGGCAGTTGCGATATTATTTGGACAGAACTAAAGGGTTCAGGCAGTCTCAGCAGTTGTTTGTTTCTTTTGCTTTGAGTTCTCAGGGCAAGCCTGTGTCAAAACAAACTATTTCTAAGTGGATTGGGTTTTGCATTGCTTTCTGTTATTCCCATCATGGCAAGGAGATTCCAGCTGGGATTAGGCCTCATTCCACTAGGGCTACTGCCACTTGACAGCCTTTTGAGGGAGTGGCAACCAAGGATATTTTGGAGGCAGCTACTTGGAGTTCAGTGCATACTTTCTCTAGGCATTATCACCTGCCACTTTACTCTAAATCCAGGGCTGGTTTTGCCACTGCTGTTTTGCAGGGCATTTTGGCAGCTCCTGCTTCCTTGTAGTTTGGCCATCCTCCCTTACCTCTGCTTTGGGATTCTACCCAAGTGTAAGGACTGCAGCAATGTGAGATGAAGAACATAGTACAGTTTTGTACCTACCATAAATGTAGATGTTCGAAGATCCACATTGCTGCAGTCCAATTTACCCTCCCTCCTTCCCCTCTGTAGTTAGAGGTGGTTGTGTGGGTTGGGTTGTAAATATTGTGTATATTATATATATTGTACATATAATTAGTGCAAGGGTGGTTGGTTGTTTGTTGGCTGTCTTTTGGTTTTGACCTTTATTTTTAGGGTCTTCTGACATCTGGGGCAAGAAAAGACTGAGTATATGACGTCGGTCATGCGCATTTGTACCCTGACGTCCTGATGTCAGTGAAATGCGCCTTGACCGACGTCAGCCTTATACTTTGATATTCGGGCCGACCGAGGACAGCGGACTACCCAAGTGTAAGGACTGCAGCAATGTGGATCTTCGAACATCTACATTTATGGTAGGTACAAAACTGTACTGTCTAATGACACCTATATTGTAAGTTTAAACAAACTTGCTGATGTTATGGGGAAATTTAAAGTACTCCGCATTGATAATGAATATTTGAAAGAATGTTTGAACCGTGGGATAGTACCCAAGGGTCTGAGAGTTTTTAAGTTTCCTAACAATATTATTGCAGGAACAGAATTGCATAAGGAATTATTAGAAGTTTTTAATAATTGTGGTCTTGATGTGGTTAGAATTGTTATCAAACAAAATGAGCTACATATGAAGGACTTAGAAGCAAAGATAGTGCATTTGAATTCTCTTATTACTTCTGACTTGTTATATTCAGTTGAAACGGAAAAGCTAAAATATTTTGAAATTTTGGATGACACTGACGAGAAATGTTTTTTTAAATGTTAATAGAAAGGTGAAAAAGCTTGATAGGGACATTTTAGAGTATAAAGAAAATAGAAGTTACCCTAAGCCCAAATCAATGAACTATAGAGATAGGGATGACAGGCAGGATTTTAATGAGGTAGTAGGAAATGATGAAAGTAATTTTATTAATGCAGAAAATGATGTTAGACCCTTTAGAGTACCTCTCTCTCTGACGCTCTGAGCGATTAATGAACCAGAGGACCCCCCCTATTACTATCAGCAACCATATCGTGGGTTGCATCGAGGGGGTAGAAGGGGAGGGGGAGAAGATGACGAACAGGGTTGATAATGAAATAAAGTGCACAGATCATACTTTTACTTATTTAAATTATAATACATTTAATTATAGTAATATAGATTTGGTTAAAGACTATTTTAAACTACTGTCCAGGGGGTTCAGATTTATACCTCATTATAGAAATGACCTTACCAAGGTATTATTAGACTTAAAAAGTTTTACTAGGAAGTTAAATGTATTTTATTTCAGAACAAACAGAATGATGACATATCAGGTACCTTGAAACGTAAAAGTGAATTTAACCCCCCCCCCTTTACACCCTCGAGTAACAAACTTTGAGAATGTTGTTGAACGAGAACTAAGGCGGACTTTTACTACCCCTAGGTACTTTAGGGACAATCTTGATAAGGGTGAAAGGAACATTTTAAAGGAACTCCAGCTTGATAAAACTATTAGGGTAATGAAGCCCGATAAGGGGGATGGGTCAGTTATTATGGATAATATGGTCTATGAAGGTAAAATGATGGACATACTGGGTAATTACAGTACTTATACAAGGGTTTCTAAGAATGAGATTCATTTACATTTAGCCTATAGGAAGATAGATTTGGCTATAAATGATTTAGTTCTGGAGGGATTGATTGATCACAACACCTTTAAATACTTTAATGTTGCACAACCTAGAATTCCTGCAATATTTGGAATTCCGAAAGTCCATAAGGACCAAACTGACCCCCTCTACGACCTATAGTTTCTGCTGAGGGTTCTAAAACAGCCCCCTTGACAAAATATGTTGATCAGAGATTAAAAACTATTTGGGGTGTGGAGAAATTTATATTGAAGGATTTGTGGGATTTTCTTAGAAATACTGACCTGGACCAAACATATGAAAAATATTATTTTTGTTACGGTTGATGTAAAAGACTTGTTCTCTGTTATTCCCACCCGATATAGGCCTAGATTGGTTAGATAAGGCCTTGGGGGAAAAGGGGCCTATCCCTAGTGATGACCTTCATGTTATTATGGGTCTTATGGAATGGATTTTAAGAAACAACTTCATTTACTTCTGTGGGGAATTTTTTCATCAGATTAAGGGGGTAGCCATGGGGGCTAACTGTGCCCCCACATATGCAAATATAATATTGGCCTGGTGGGAAAAGTTATTTATTTTTAATTCTCAATTTAGTGATTGTTGGGTCTTGTACAAGAGATTTCTGGATTATATTTGTATCTTCTGGAAAGACTCTGAAGAAAGGTTGGGGGACATTATTGAGTACATCAGTAATACCACCTCATTCCTAAAATTTACTCACAGTATACAATATAATGGTATAGATTTTCTTCAGATGTGAGTATCTGTAAATTCCAAGGTGGTATCAAATCTAGGGTATTTCGCAAAAAAACTTTTTCAAACTCATATTTACATTTTCAGAGTGCACACCCCTACCTACAAAAAAATATCTGTAAGGGCCAACATATTAGGGCCAGAGGTTAACATATTTGCAGGAAGACTTTTTAAAGGAATGTGAATATTTGTTAGGACTTTTCCTTGACAGGGGATACCCTAAGGAGATGTTGGTGGATGCCAAAAACTACGTGTTGAGTTTTAGGGTCAGTAGATATTACCCTATTATGGGTAAAAAGGGAGACAATATCATTGACCAGTTGACAAAAGTAAATAGTAACTATTACCAGATGGCAGTTGCCACTGAGTACAGTGCAGACTCTAAGATATTTCAGAATATTTTCCTTAAAAGAATGGGAAACGTTTAGATCCTTAACCGACCTTAGGGGCCTGCAAGATTATTTACAGAAAAGGTAAAAATCTTAAAGACTTACTCGAAAGGCAGTACAGTGGATCTAATAGTGGGTGAGGTAAAAAACATGGCACCTTTAAATGTGGGGCATGTGGTCAGTGCAGTTTAATTTCTAATGTGGATTGTGTGGACATTCAGGATAGGGACAAGGGGGGGGGGGTCCTATGTAGTTGTAACTGTAATACTAGTGGAATTGTATATTTGGCCACCTGTGTCCAGTGCCAGGCATTCTATGTGAGGAAAACAGAGCAGAAATTAAAAAGACTGATATATGAACATGACTATGACATCCGGACTAGAAATAAAAAAAAATGCTCTCTGTAAACATACCTTGGAATGTGCCCAGGCTAGATTTATATTTTTTTGTGATTGAAATAGTACCAAAAGATATTAGAGAAGATTTATGGGAAGCTAAACTGGAATATAGGGAGGTTTATTGGCAGGTTACCTTGGATTCAGCAAGATCTCCTGGTCTTAACGAGTATGTATCTATTGCCCCTTTGTTGAAATTAAGGGCAGCAAAATTATAACATATAAAAACTTTTATTCACTATATTTTAAAGTCTTTTTATAAGTAATATTCACATTGGCCACTAGATTGTAGTATATGTTGAACATTTGTAGAGCAGTTTTAATGACGGTCTTTTAAAATATATGTCTTATTAAAGTTTTTTTAAATGTTTTTTATAGAAAGTTGTTTACCTGCACTGTCATCTAATTATTTAGACATTTATTTACATATATATTTATTTTAGTTATATGTAATACGGAGGTTGCATTTACACATTTGTATGCATTTTTAGGCATGGGCTATTATGGGTTAATGTATTTTAATGTATTTTACTTCAATGTTTTTATTGGCTGATCAATTATTTCAAACATATTTAAGTCCTATTGGCTTTATTTGTACATCTTTGTCTGAAGAAGTCAGTTAAAGGACGAAAATGTATGCACAGTGTTTGGCATTAATTTTATGTGGAACCGAGTTTCTTGTCAGTGACTCCTTGCAGCCCTTTGGTATTGTACCTTCTAAGTATCTAAAGATAGCTGCTGACCCCATCTGTTATCTTGTTTCTATTTTAATCAACTGCTCATTAATTGAGCAGAATGTACCCAAAATATGGACAGTAGTTTATATCACATCAATTCACAAAGGGGGGGGGGCTGTTTTAAACTTTCCAATTTTAAGGCAATAGCAATCTTACCTCCACTATCAAAAAATATTAGAAAAATATGTTCATTCCCAGCTTCTGAACTATCGACTATCAAACAACCTGTTAACAAATTCCCAACACGGCTTTCAATCACACCACAGCACTACTGAGTTTCACAAACACCATCGGCCAGTGTAGAAATAATAGTGATCTAGTGTCCGCCGTATTCTTTTATGTCCAAAGCATTTGACACTGTGCTCCATCAAAAACTACTCCATGAACTATTTTTCCTTTATCTTATTCAGCCGTCAAATGGTTTCATAGTTACCTACTTGAAAGGCAGCAAACTGTAAAGTGGCAATATGATTTTTCATCACTACTACTTGTTCCACAAGACATTCCACAAGGCTCCATCTTAGATCCACTCCTTTTCATCATACTCACTGAAAAGCTGCACAAAGCCACCCAACAAGCTGCAATCATGCAGTACACTGATGACCATCGTCTGTTCAGTTCCCTCACTCTGTAAGCTCCAAAAAATAACATAACTGTCAAGCCCAGTAAATCAAAACTTATTTTCTCAAGTAGCAAAACCTCAGACCTCCAGCTCCCCTTTCAGATAACCTCTTCTAACAGTACCAAGATAGAACTTGTACCACACACCAAGCTACTTGGAGTCACAATTGACAATAATATGAGATTTGATACCTTTACATCATCGATCCCAATATGAGCAAAATACCCATGAAGTGCGAATGTCTCCCAACGTCGAATTCCGAATAAGCGAACGACAAAACCCTACCCCTTTTTGACCGGTAGCACTGGCATGGAGGTGTGGTGCGGCTGGAAATGTTGAAATTCGACATTTTCGACATTTAAAATTTCTCGCCGTTTTGGCTCACTTAAATGAGTCGATTAAGTGGCCAGTCGAAGTGTGATTGATATAAAGGTAAACCGTTCTGTACTCTAACTCAATCGATCGGATTTGGAACTTAATCTCTCAACACATCCTAACCACTGCCAATCCTTTACAGTTCAAAATACTCCTAAAGTCTCACCTTTGCTCTTGTCTAACTTCAGGCTGATTGTCTCTACATTCCTCTGCAGAATTTTTTCCAGATTCTGTATACAAGTCTAATTCATTTTCACTATACTTCCCCACAATTCACATCTTCAGTCTCTCCTAGATGTTCTTTACATCCCCTCTCACTTTCAGCCTTAGTCAGTGTTTGTTAAACCAAAAAGTGTGAATTGTATGACATGTGATGTATTTAACACAATATATTATTAACACTATTTTTTTATGATCAATTTGTGCTTGTTTTGCTCTAATTTCCTTGTTTACAATTTTTTGTAACTTTGTTATGCTACTGTATACGCTTTAAATTATTTGTCTATTACATGTTTTTGTACATACTGGGGCTTTTTTGCCCAAGCCTCCACTAAAAACAGGCCTGTACCCACTTGGAATATCCCAGTTAACAAACGTCAAATAAATAAGTCAATTGTCATTAGTTTCACTTAATATGTCTCTTCATCATTCCCTTTATTTTCATGATTCATACGTTATTTTCTTCAGGAACGCCTAGTAGTTTAACCACAAATAACCTTCTGAATTATATTTTCTATGTATCACATCAGTTTTTCACAGAATGCCCCTTTCCCCACATTGATAACAATGTTGTATTAGAAACTTAACAAATTAAAATTTAAATATGCACAGAAATAGCATGAAAAAATACTAAGTAAATGCTAAATGTGTGAAGTTACAGCACACAAAGAAATCCAGACTTCCCATGCTCCCATTCACATTTGTGTCTCATCAGTCACTTATTTAACACTGTGTGCTCTTTGGCAGCAGTAATAGTAGTAGTAATATTGCAATTATTATTGGTACCCATCTGTTAACCAGGTAGGCCCACTGGATACAGTCTCTTTTCAAGGGTGACTTGGGAGCAACATCCGGTTAAATGACTTGGTTAAGATCACACAGTAGGGAAATGAGGGCCAAGGGACTCAAACCCTGTACCACAAGAACTACAGCTCACAACATTAACCCTCTGTGCCAGATGCCAGCAGTCCTTAAAATGTGCAGACAGATTTTTGGTGATTTGTGATATCCATGGTTCTAATGTGCAATAGGAACTTGAGTTTTTAGTCTGAAAGTTTTTAGTTGTAACTACACGCACATTCCCTGAATAACACGCTTTTGTTTCACGTTCATTCGCAAACTTCTGCTAATGCAAACCTTTCAAAAGTAATTTTGCAAAAAATGTTCTGTTCCCAGACAAGTCACAGCTCTAATGTCCTTTTTTTTTTTTTTAAACACCTTTATTGAATTATCACGTCAAAATTGCATAGCTCATTTAAGTTTTGCCTTCTTTTAAACCACATTTCTCCCGTGTGTGTATTGTTCCCACAATTCCCATTTTTCCCTGTGTAGTTTGCTCCTACTCTTTTCTAAAGATCTTAGTTCCAGTTGTTTCACCTCTTCTAGTACAGTTGGTTTAGATTTTGATTTCCATTTTCTAGTAATTGTTTTTTTGGCAGCCACCATAATTAGACACAGCAAGGCCTTACCATGTTTAGGCATGTCCAATTCTGTATCATAGCTCAGAAAAATCATCTTCCTCTTCACACCAATCTACCCACCCAGCATCTCCAACAGTGCATCCGTAGGGAATTCTTAAAGTCCGCCAACTCACTGCACTCCCAAAAAATATGTTCCAGTTCCCTCTTTCTTCCCCATCACACCTCCAGCATTTACTGTTTACCTGAGGAAAAATTCTCTGGAGTCTACTTGGGATATAAAATATCTATGTAAACATTTCCAAGCAAAAATTCCTAAATCTTTTAGATTTTGTTGCATATTTGGGAAGCATACATATATCCTCCCATTGTTTCTTTGTGAATTCCTTATCCAGTCTCTCTTCCCAATCCTTTCTAACCTCCTTTGATTGATTCTTACAGCTATCATGCAATATTTTATATGCTCTACTAATTATTCCTTTTTTAATGGCAGCTTCTGTTGATTCTACTAAAAACTGTACTAGTGCTGGCTTTTCATTTAGCCCCCCCATTCTTTCTCTTCGCCTATACTTTAATATCAGTCCTTGATGGGAGGGCAGTCCAAATAAATTCTGGTGTCTTCCCATTCTGTCGTCTTTCCCTCTATAGTTATTTGCTCCTGATGCCTTAGTTCCTTTTACAGTTTTTTCCAATAAATTCCAGCCCCCTCTTGCTTATTGTCTGTATTCCTTATTGCAGGTATCCCTGTCAGCAGAATCTCCATTCACATGTTGGCTTAGTTCTTAAGATACTTTCTGCTACTTTGTAGATATAATATTCTGTATGATTGTTATTCGCCTTAAAGGATTGCATCCAAAATCCTAATCGCTCCTTGTTTCTTGAGCCCCCCCCCATTTCATCATCATCCCTTTCCACTTTGAATTATAGTTTTATCCTTGGGCTATGTGTAGGAGCCTTAAATTTGTAGCTCTGAAATACCCCTTCAAATTGGGTAATCCCAATCTGCCCTGCTCTATCTTCTTATCCCACTTTACTCTTGTCTTCCCCTCACAGATAGTCTTTTAGCTCTTCATTAACTGCTGTCCACAACTTCTCCTCTTGTTGATGAAAAAAATGTGCCTGCCCTATGTGTATGACTACTGGGACTAAAACATTTAACTGCTTGTATCTTATTTTCCATATCCATATAACAAAGCTTCCATTTTCTGAGGTCTTATCTTTTGTTTAGTCCCTTTCCACATATCCTTAGCTGTCACACCAGTATCATTTTTAATCTATAGTCCTAAATACTTCATTTTATCATGTCCCCATAAGTATGGAAATTGCTGAACCAATTCATATGTGGGTACATAATTTACAGCTATTGCCTTTATTTTAGCTATTAATTTTGTATCCTAAAAAGATTTGAAACTGTCTGAAAATGTCCCACAACACTGTGAAGTCTCTCTTGGTTTTTATCAGGTATAAAAATAATATGCAAGTAGAGCCAGCTTTTCTTGACTACCATCCCAATTGTATCCTTGAATTTCTAAGTCCCTTATTTTCTTTGCCAGTGATTCTAAATATGTTGCAAATAACAAAGGGAAAAGAGGGCACTCCTCTGTCAAACAGAAATTATCAGAGAGGACCCCACCCACTTTAATTTTCGCCTCCGGTCCTTCATATATCCTCCTAATCAACCTTATATTTTTTTCAGGAAACTCAAATGCTTCCACTGTCCTGCTCATAAAGGCCCAGCTTAATTTGTCAGATGCTTTCTCTGCATCAAGACCCAACAACAACAATGGTATTTTCTTAGCTACCTTTCTTTTATTTCCACCCTATTTTTAAACTGTACCCTGATTTTATCTCCTCCCTAGCTACATATTCAGGCATAATTTCTGTCTTCTCGAAAAGCTCCTGATATAATGTCCATTGCTTAAATTCCTCCCTTTTCAACATATAGATAAGGAAAGCGTCACTGTCCCATTTTTTTTATTTCATTACCCTGTGTTTTTATTTTAGTTATTGGCTCATGATCTGAAATGGTTATTAGGTGCCTATCAAGACCTTCAATTAAATGCACATGTTCCTGTGAAATGTAAATTCTGTCTAGCCTAGCCCAGTTTTTGTCTTTGGGAATAATGTGTAAATTCAATCCAACCTCTTCCTTTTATTGAATTCACATCTTCCATGCCAATTTTTTTCATAAAATTTCTTCACAAATCTACCCTCCTTTGTTGTACTTTCCCTTCTGCCCCCCCCCAGACACATTTTCACTGCTGCAAATCAAATTCCATTCCCCACCTATAAGTAATACTCCTTGCTGAAAACTGATTATTTCTTCCAGAATTTTCTTAACCTCCATTGTAGCAGTTTTAGGTGGAATATAACTACATGCCAGTGTACTCTTCCTCCCTTACCATTAGCCCCTTGGCACTACAAATCTGCCATTATTATCCATTTTTATCCTCTTCTATACTACTTTCACTATTGGAGCTCCTCTTGCAGTTAATCTAAGTACTCCTCTTTTTCTTTGTCCCAGATATTCCACTGAATAACCATCCTGAAAACCTTTCTCTATTAAATTCACATGTTCAGTTCTTTCCATGTGTCTCTCCTGTAGCATAGCTATTCGCACTTTGTGTATTTTAGTATAGTTCACTGTTCTTTCTTTTCTGTTTATCTTTGAGACCAGTGACCTTTAAAACAGTAGAAATAGCGTCATTGTATTAAAATGTTATTATTCCCACCTTTTATGTATAACACATTTTTTTTGTTAAATGTCTAGTTCCATCTTTTGTGTTACATGCATACACTGTTAAGTTGAACTTTTATATAGTTATTTCTTGTCATATCCATTTGAGCCTGTGTCACATTTTGCAAAATGCTTTGTTTTATTGGTAGCCCTCAGACAAAATAAAACACAAACAAGCCCACAATACCCCCTAAAACATATAAATTTAATACTAGCGCACAAACGGTTTACGTCTTCATATATTGAAGTTTTACGTTCCTAATAGGAACAAATGTCCCAAACTGACCACCACACTTGCATTGAGTTAACCTAAAAGAAAGGTTATTCATGCTGAGATGCATGGTGCAGCCTGTGCTTGTCTTCTCTTTGTAGCTCTTCCAGCAGGAAAATCCCTGAATGCTCTCAGAGAACATGATGATCTAGCCAGTTTCTGTTTTCATTTTTTCCTCCAATCAGTCACTCTCCACCAGAGTGTAACCACTTTCTCTTTATCAGACTGTCTCTATGGAGACATGAGAACCAGGCATTCAATTTATCTTTATCAGATTGTTGCCTTGGAGGCATGAGGGCCAGATACTGCTACTAAGCTTACATTCATTTAATAGAAATAAGTCTCATAATATTCAATATTGTTTTCATTTACTTGCTTTCTCTTAAAACATATTACTAAATCAATCTAAGGTCCTTAATCCAGTCGATCCCCCATGTAAGAATGAGAAAAACACATTTTTTTTCTTTTGTCATGTTCTTTTAGCCAGCTTTTTTAATTGTAGTAGTACCTATTTACAGTCCCCATTACATTTAAAAATAACTGAGAAAAATGTACCTTATAGCATGGAAAGAAAACCATGCATAAAAAAAAACAGTACTGTTAAGAAAAAAAAATTTTTTTTTTACTTAAACTTTTTCCCCTCTCTTCCCATTTCCAAAACATTTTCTGAACATTAATGATGTGAAGTAGGGCATATACTTTAGAGTCCCCCACAAGTCCAACAAATTCTGAAAAAGTCCAATATTTCCTGATTTTCTTGTTCTGTCATTTTTCACAAATATAATTATTGCATTGTGATCTGGCTTTATTACTGTCCATCGCCATCTCCCAAATCCTGTCTCTGCTTCATTTTCAATGTACTCTCAAGTCTTCTAGTTAACTTTCGTGCTTCCTTCCTTCTCTCCCAACATTTTTCTGTTGAAATAGTCAAAAAGATTTCACAGGTACAGTCTCTCTTGTCTTTATTACCAGAAGAACAAGAAGCAGAATCTCCTTCTGTTTCACAGCTCACTTTTTGTTGGACAGACTTTCACATTTCCTCCTTAGCATGTACTTCATCAAAAAATTATTTTGTCCCTCCAGGGAAGAATACCCTGAAGACAGCTTGGTACAGCGGTTTGAATCTCACACTTGGGTCTCAAAATTCCCTGAATAGTGGAATGAATTTGCTCCTCTTCTGCCTGGTGTACAATGAGTAATCATTTCCACAAGTACTCTGCTGTCTCCCACTTTTAGTATTTTGTCCATCTGCCACAGTTTTGTCAGAGTCGACTTTTTCTGCTAGTACAATTGCATCTTTACTATTAAAGGTCTATGTTGTTTTCTCATAGCTAGGTTTGGAACATACACATGATCTGCCCTTTCAACTAACAATTCCTGCTGTGAAATACCAGTCTTGGTGCTTATTTGTGCCTTCATAAAGTTAATGCAGGCTGTTCCTTCCAGCTTCTCTGGTATAGCTGAAAATCTCAGATTTCTGTACGTGTTCTGTCCTCTAATTCTATTATTTTTTGAAATATCTCTTCTTGAGCAGTCTCATATTCGGCCAGCCTTTTCTTCATTTCATCCTCTAATTTTTGCAGCTTTATTACCTCATCTGAATATTTGGTTAAAGTTTCTTCTATTTCTTCCAGCCTTTTGTTGTTTGTGTTGTCTGTCAGTGTTTTGTTTATTTTAACCAGGTCTGTGTGCAGTTGTCTTATGTCTTCCTATAGGGTACTGAGAGTCATGTCTGGAGGCTGCATTGTTTTTGCTGAACAGCTGATTAACATTCCTCAGTCAGTGTTTTTCATCATTTTTTGTAGCTGATTTTTTTTCCCAGGTGCACTGCATTTCTTTTTTCCTGGCAAGCAAGCAGTACACTTAATAGCCGGTTACTGAAATTTACCTATAAACACAAAGGTCTACTGGCCTTCTCTGTTGAGTTTCTGTTTTCTCATTGGGAGTGCTAGAGTTAAAACTGTTACTCAATGTGCACCCATCTTGGAAGACCCAGCTGTAATGTCATTGATCTTAAACCCAGCAATTCATCTACTGTTTCATATCATGTATGTTGACCAGAACATTTTATTTTTACTTCTTACTCTTTTTGTACATGTGGCTTGGGGTTGAACTGATGTGTTAATTCCTGCAGTAGCAGTTATGTATGAACACACCAGGGTTATTGTAGTGGACTTTCTAACACACTCCGTAGTATGTGTTCACATTGTATACAATTGCAGTGCCTGCACCCAGAAATATACAACCCTTAGCTGCCTCAAAGCTGCTCTGAGATACTGTTTGTTGCAGCCTTTACAGTTCCTTCAGCAGTTTTAGTGCTATTAAGAGCCATTTTATTTTCTTTAATCAACAGAATTATTTGCAACATCAGCATTTGAAAGGGAGATGCTACCATCTGGATATTTTTCATGCAGCTTTGTTAAGGATTGCACCATTCTCTTGTAAAGCCGCATTCTTGCTGTTGTCACAAAGTCTTCCTCCATCTTTCTTTCACACCTTCAGTCATCCTTCCCTGTACACTGGGAAAGGGTATTTTTGCATTTGACTTGCAAGGTACAGTTTAAGCTGTAGACAAATAAAAAAACAAATTTCAGAGCCGTATTACTTTGAATTCAACTTTAAGCAATAATTGTAACACCATTTATTTATGTATTTATTTATTTATTTATTTACATTCATTTACTGGGGTAATCTGACTGGGCATGAGACCCAGGGAGAAGAAATACTTTATAAAAATACATACAGTAAGATTACAAAACGTTAGTCAAAGGTGTGCAAGTCAATGAGATTATTAATAACATTTATCAGTTAATGGTTAGATAAAAAGTGCATGATTTTCCTGTGTTTGTGAGCTTTTATTGTTGATTGCATTTGTGGGCTAAAGTATTGCTTAAAAGTAACTAACAGGCTAATACACTCAAGTGTACCAGCCTTTGATAGCAATTTAGTTGAAAACAAAGCATTTACTGCATTTTTTCCTGTCTGTTTGAAAAAAACAAAAAAAAAAATATATTTCTCCTTTCCTAAACTTTACTTGTTAGTTGTTCCAGTGATCAGATTTTGCTGATCCCTGGGCTTTGTATTTGGTTTCTGTGTTCCTCCATTTTCTTGTGTGGCCAGAGGTAGTTTCTTTACTCACTAGTGGGAGTGGGGAGTACTGAGCTGCTTGTTGTCCTCAGAGGAGTGGTTAGAAGCAGCAACTTGTAATTTGTTGGCCATTTTGGGTCATTTCCTGTTTTTTCCAGCCCCCTGCTATAAAGCACGCTTTGGCGGGCTTTTCTGGCATTAGAGAACTTGGCATAGCTCCTCGTGGTCCCCTGCAGAGTTCCTAAGCCAGCAGAGAGCAGAAAAAGCAACTTTCTTGATCATAAGTATTTTTTTTAAACTTTTTGTTTGCATTTTTCGATCTTTTAAGCTTTTCGACTACTGTTTGTGCCTTTTCTACTGTTTTATTGCCTTATTTTCCTGTGTTTGTGAGCTTATATTGTTGATTGCACTTGTGGGCTAAAGTATTGCTTAAAAGTAACTAACAGGCTAATACACTCAAGTGTACCAGCCTTTGATAGCAATTTAGTTGAAAACAAAGCATTTACTGCATTTTTCCTGTCTGTTTGAAAAAAAACAAAAAAATATTTCTCCTTTCCTAAACTTTACTTGCTAGTTGTTCCAGTGATCAGATTTTGCTGATCCCTGGGCTTTGTATTTGGTTTCTGTGTTCCTCCATTTTCTTGTGTGGCCAGAGGTAGTTTCTTTATTCACCAGTGGGAGTGGGGAGTACTGAGCTGCTTGTTGTCCTCAGAGGAGTGGTTAGAAGCAGCAACTTGTAATTTGTTGGCCATTTTGGGTCATTTCCTGTTTTTTCCAGCCCCCTGCTATAAAGCACGCGTTAGCGCGCTTTAGCGCGATTTAGCGCAGAGCTGCTACCGTTGCACACTAGGGCAGCGCCGGTTAAGCAGATTTAAACTATTAGGGCTACCTAAAGTTCACTCTTCAAATTTTCCCTTAAAACTACCTTCCTCAAAGTGTACTACTGTTCTATTTAGTGTATCCTCCAACTATAAATTATCTCTACTTGACTCCCAAGTAGACTATTCTCTATCCGTATAGCTAAGCACTTGCTCCTACAGTACTTATCACCTCGATACAGCACTCTTGTTATAGAAAGTACCCCAAAAAAAGCAGACCCCATTTCTCGGTCACCCACATCCCCAAAACCTTTTTTTAAGTTTTTCTGTCTATTCCTTCTAGCATGTCGAGGGATCAGATGCTAATATCCTTTCCTGCTCAGCTGGTGAACCTGGGATTATTGAGGCAATGTTACAATTGCCTCATGTACACAGACAACCCTCTCCTCCTCCCACAAAACACAAATACATGCGAGAGATGCAACTATACGACCAAACTGGAGGCTGAGCTCTCTCAACATAGGACTGGCAAGACCAGACAGGAGGAGAAGGAAACCACACACACTATAGACCCAGTCTCACATACTACCATCACAACCTCAAATCATACACATAAACACACAAAGACATACTCGGAGGCTCTGATCAAAAATCTACCAAAACAGCAGAGGCCACCAAAGCAGACACCCAAACAACTACCACCTCAGAACACAACACCCGCATCACATAGACCACACAGTCAGAGTGTCAAGCAGTCACAGCCCTTAAGGCCAAACACTATGCCAGACACACTAGTCATTGGTGACTCCATAGTCAGACACACTGACGTCCCGCTCACCAGACTGAGTAAGGAGAAGGTCACAGTAAGCTGCCTGTCGGGTGCTAGAATCCGCCACATAACGCATGCACTCAGGTCTCTCAACAGCAGGTACAAGTACGACTCAATCATTGTCCACGCTGGTGTAAACGACCTGAGACGTACCTCCTGGACTACATGAAAAGAGACATAGAGGAGCTCTCTGATTATGTAGCCCAGGCAGGTATGACCCTGACCTTGAGCAGTATCCTACCTTCACCAAGAATGATGCCACAATACAGAGATAAGATGATCAGTTTTAACAATTGGCTTAAACTCTGGTGTCATTCAAAGGGGATCCAATGTCTGTCTGCCTGGGATGACATGCTGGACAAGCCACGCTGCTTCGCAAGGGACGGCTTGCACTTGTCACCCCTGGGATTCCGGATTTTGGCAAAGGCTCTTGCCACCCCCATAGTGCCTTTTTTTAGGCAAGGCTCAAATTCTAAACCTACCACCCTAGAACAAAACAAAGAAAAAAAACTAAGGGTAATGCTGCTCAGTGCCAGAAGTCTCAACCTCAAGATGCACGCACTCGAGGCCCTTCTCAGTATAGAGAACATCGATGTCTGTGCTGTGACAGAAACCTGGTTCAAGGCTCCTGAGAGCACCCCAGCACTATCAGGTTTTACCTCATATCATGCGTTCTGGCCACAAAACCCGGACAATACCAAGAAAGGAGGAGGGGTATCCATATTCATCAAGGACACCCACACCTCAAGATTGGTGGCATCGCACGATGCATCGGAAACCATCCAGGTGCAATTAACCATAGGCAAGACTGCTATGCAAATTGTAGCATGTTACAGGCCACCCTCGCAAACTCAGGAACCTCACATGGCCTTCCTGAAAACACTGGAGGGGATAAATGTATCTCCGAACACCATCATACTAGGTGACTTCAACTACCCTAATATAGACTGGGAACACTACTCAAGCCCAAACACTCTAGCCCAAAAGTTCCTGGAATTCATAAACTCAAACGCCATGGAACAACTACTCAAACGCCATGGAACAACTAGTCACCATCCCCACAAGAGGAGAGAACATACTTGATCTCATCATCACGAACATGGGAGCACAATGTTCAACGCCAGAAGTATACCCCTCACTGGTGAGATCTGATCACAAACTAATCTCGCTGGAGGTCCTCATCCCGCCCCCACCCGAAATGAAAAAGACCACAGTAAAGAACTTCTTGAAAGCCGACTTCACACGTCTAAAGACTAGTGTGGTCTCCTTTAAGGCCCCTGAGCCGGCGGTTAACATTACTCAAACGCTGAATCACTTACAAATGCCTTCTACCAGCACCTGCAGGGCTGCATGGATCAGGCAATCCCAAGCAAAACAAAGACTCTTTGTACCAAAGGCAAGCGTCCAGTCTGGTGGACCCCAGCCATAAACAAACTCTACAATAAAAGGAGGAAGCTACTACAAGATAGAGCAAAATCCTTAAAAGGTAAGACACCGCTGATCACTATAAGTAAAAAGCTAAGAGCTCTCATAAAATCATCCAAAGCTAATTTTGAGAAAAAAATAGCTAAGGACTCTAAAGACAACCATAAAGCATGCTTTAGCTATGTCAGAAACCTAGGAGGAAACTCCCAAATATGCTCAGAATTATGTGAAGATTACTGATCCTACAGACATTGCCAACATACTGGCTGACAGGTTCAGTGCAAACTTCTCCCCACCCTCCCCGCCTAAAGAAGAGATATCTATACCAAATGATTGCAGCCCCCCAAACATCTCCAACGCTCAGGTGAGAACTGCTCTCTCCAAGGCAAAGAACACAGCATCCATGGGACCTGATGGTGTCCCCGGCTGTGTGCTCCATGAACTCAACGAGGAATTAAACCCACAGTTAGGACAGCTGTTTAATCTTAGTCTCACCTCCGGATACGCACTCCAGGAGTGGCACAGCGACTGTGGTCCCACTCCACAAAGGCAGTGCCTCCACCGACCCTGGAAATTACCGTCCCATTAGCTTGACAAGCCTGATCTGCAAGGCCATGGAAAGGATCATAATGGATCTCATAAATAAAGACATAGGGAATTTGCAGACTTTGGATCAAACCCAGTTTGGCTTTGTCAAAGGCAGATCATGCCTTTTAAACTTGGTTGACTTTTTTGAAACAGTCACCAAGGCCATTGACGAGGGAAAGGCAGTCCATACAGCCTACCTAGACCTGGCGAAGGCTTTCGATATAATACCCCACTCGGGTATCATTGAAAAACTCATCAACTTAAATGTAAACCCATACATTACAAGATGGGTTGCAAACTGGCTGAGTGACAGAACCCACAGGGTCAGAGTTGCTGGCGCCATGTCAGACTATAAGCCTGTCACAAGTGGTGTCCCACAGGGCTCAGTCCTGGGCCCACTCTTGTTTGGCATCTACTTTTCTGAAGTACAAGCAAACACAGGAGGGTTATGGCTGACAAAGTTCGCAGATGACTGCAAACTGGGCGCCGTAGTTGAGAACACATCCGACACAGATATCCTTCAGAAGGGTCTCACAGAAACGGATAACTGGTGCCAGAGCCATGGCCTCAAGTTAAATGCCAAGAAATGCATAGTCATACCCTTCGGGAAAAATAAGGTTAGCCCTAGCTACCATATAGGTGGCAATCCCCTGAACACAGAAGAAGTTATTAGGGACCTGGGAACCCAGGTTGACAGTAGCCTTTCATTCGACACTCATATTGCTAAAGTAGTTAGGAAGACCTTCTACATTGCCCACCTTATCATGAAGGGATTCACATCTAGATCAAGGGAAGTCATAGTCTCCCTATACTCATCACTCATCAGACCAATGATCGAGTACAATGCCCCATTCGGAATGTATCTGACCCGACACTTGCAGCAGCTGGAGAGGCCACAAAAGTTCCTCACCAAAAGGATAAAGGGTCTCAAAAATCTGTCTTATGCTGCACGACTGAAAGAACTCCAGCTATATTCAGTTGCGTACCGCTTACTCAGTGGTGACCTATGCCTGACATACAAGGCCATGTCAAACCCAGATTTGATGAATATGCTTCATCTCAAAAAATCTAGATCCCTCAGAGCCACAAGGGCGGGTGACTTAAACCTCGACACAGTTATTAATAGGACGTGCTGGAGGGATAGATTCATCACCCAAAGACTCCCTATGCTGTGGAACAAAATCCCGGTTTATGCGAGGCAGAGCACCTCGCTGGCCTTGTTCAAGAGGAATCTTGACCAATGGATGGGAGATCGCAGATACACCCCAGGGGTTACCTCAGTGTCACTGCTCGACAGGGGCACAGCTAAATAATGGGCATAGTTTCTCCAAACTAAGGGGTGGCGTAAGCCACAAAACTATGGCTAGGCTTATAAATGCCCTCGGGCAGATAGCCTAGTATGAACCTATGAGTAGGTAGTCTAACCATTAAATCAAAGGAGAAAATAAATAAGATGTGTTGAACATAAACAGCAAGTAAGTAGGACCACTACAGTCAAGAAATACCTTGTTTATATTGTACATGTTACATACATGGCTAAGGGACTTTGAATATTCAACAACAAGAGAGAAGAGAGTAAGATGTCTCTCAAATCATCAACAAATAATGTACCTCCTACTGTAGTACTTCTACTTATTAACAGGGGCTTTTAGGTTTAGGCTTATATGCAACAATTTGTAGATAATTAATTTGGACACTATAGGTGAGCCATATATATTAGGTGGATCTGGGGAAGTTTGTAACCTGACATCATCACCAGCACCTGTCATTACTCTCCTAACTTGCAGTCATAATTGTCTTGTCTTTTTTTTTTCCACAAGTTTCAAAAATAGTCTTTACAAGCAAAAGCAAATTGGAAACCGAAGAGCCAGAATGGACTTCTTTAGCACTCCATTTCGGAAGTTGTTTTCAGAAAGAACAAGTGCCTGGAGCTGTACCCACTTCTTTGTAGACCTTCACCAAGGCATTTTCGCCAGTCAGATAAAGGCAATACTAAGTAATTAATGAGGATAAAGCTTGGTGTTTCACATAGCTGTATGGCTTCTCTTGTCTAAGATTACATTTAGTTTTAAATTCATTTTTTTTGTTGTGTAAGTTCACTCAAAGTGAATTTAACAGTACTGGTGTGTGAAAGTGCCTGCATGTCACGATGCAAGAGATATTGGAGAAGAAGGAAGAGGTGGTTTGCAAGAAGAAATTGAGATTAAGCTTAATCAGTAGACAATGGCCTGATCCAAAAATGGTGACTATTATGAGATGCAATTGTAAGACTTAATACATAAGACACTGAAATTGCATACAAGGGAGTCTTCATGATTTAATGCATTTGTCAAGGTTTCTGGCTGGATATGTTACAAGATTTTAAGTCTTCAAAGTTGCTGAGTCTAGTTTTTTGGCTGAACAAAACATCATGTTGCCAATAAAGAAAAAAAGCACACACTGTATACTATAAAGCAGTCGATAGGGGCAGTTTAAATTTTACGAATAAATTTTAATAATACTTTTGACAACTTGGAGGACAAGATAACAAGAAGATAAAATTTGAGGCTGAGTGGAGAGACTGAAAGTGAGGAAAGAGTGCACTGTCTGGATTTTCTTTTAAGAGAAAGATGAAGCTGGGCTTCAAAGAAAAAGCTAAGCATCACAAAGGCTTATTAGCTGACTGAAAATAAGGTAAACTAGTGTGTTTCATATGCAAAAAAAGCAAGTTTATTGTGGCAGTCAGAGGAAAAAATATGTATGGAAAAAGGCCAACCATTTTTTTTAGCTGATGTTTTTAGTTACCCCACAGCAGAGATTACAATTTGCAGAGATGGGTAAGGACTGCCGAAGAAGGAAAATGAAGTATAAATTAAATTACCAGTGATTAAAGTATTTTTCCAGACAGCATGCAGATATTTAATAGTGTGAAGTTGGTGATAAGCCATTCCACTTTTCCACATAACTTAGTTAACTCTTCCAAGAGGTTTGATCTCTCACATTTTGTTGAATTAGAAGATGAATGGGAGGAACAAGGTGACCTTGGTGTTAACAGGAGAGTAGTTGTGGGTTTGGTGGATGTCTGGTGATTGCCTGAGTCACCTGGTTTTCTAATTTATGAATGATGTGGTAAGGCTGTCATGTGTATTTATTGGGCAATCAAATAGGTATGCAGACAAGGGATGTGTGTTATGGGCATTCAGAACAATAGACCTAATCATTTTTTCTAACTAGTAGTGTTTTAAGGGGGGAGTGTATGTGATTTATAATTGGAAGTTATCAACATGGAAGATTGCTTCGAACTGTGGAAGTAAACTAGAATGTTACTGAAAGAGTTTAATCATCTGTTTTAGTGCTTCAAGTTAAGGCATTATTAGTAATGTGTATATGGTTTCTCCTCTATTTTAGATAACTGAGCAGAAATGTACAGAGCCTGCTTATCGATACTTATAAGTATACTAATGATTATGACAAACAATAGGTGAACATGGGCTGGAGGTTGTTGATTATGGCTGTGTGAATTATTACCTTTATTTGACATTACCAGTGAAGGTTGAATATTACATTTATTAAAGAGTGTTAATTTATAGCAGATAGTACAGATAAAGGCAAAGCAAGCTGCTCTATTAGACTCTTGCTTATAGGAAGGCTGAATTAAAATATGAACATGATAAATGCTATTTTAAGTCTGATTAGCATGGTTTATGTAGAGATAGGTGCATTAGTTGGCAGTTCATTTACAGTACAAGATCGGACTGGGTGATGGTGATATTTTCTAAGCTGGAATTAAGTAATAAATACAGTTATAGATAATGCCTATAAAGAATATGTAATGAAGAGAATAAACAATTTAGCTTTGAAAAAAAGTGAGTCTCATGTTTAGTTAACTAGCTGACTGAGAGGCATGTTAAAGATTTGTAGAGTTAAGTAACCAGAAAATCCTGCTTCATAATCATTGAGGTGAGTTAAAGCAGTACCATCAAGATTGAAAATATATAAAGCAAGGTGGAAAAGCTAGCTTTTAGGAATGTTTAATACAGATTTGGCAGTCAGGTTGAACTGCTGTAATTTGACTTTCTGCAAAATACATGAACATTTAAAGGAACGTTTCTTGATGATTGTGATCTGAGGGGGCAGATGTAGCTTCACCTGTTAAAACCTTGTGGGTGGTGCTTCCACTATCAGACTTATCGATAGACAAAACCAAGCAACTGTGGTGTAGTGTTACACCTCATCAGGTGAATTTACAAGGTATTAGAAAACGCATTTGTGTTAGTTATATAAGTAAAGCTTACACCACACTTTCATGTGTGTTGTATAATTTTTTCTGGGATGCGTAATGGAAGTCTCTTGCTGCATGTCCTGTGGGGCACTTCATTGGGTAGCCTGTTTGCCATTCTGACAAATGTCATGTGTCCAAAATTCTTTTCCTAGATTCCCTCCTCTGGAAGATCAGGTCACAGATGCCAGGGCACATAGATGGCAATGTGGACTCCTTTACATTTTTTCCCCCATTTCCTGTGATGATGAGATTCATCCAAAAAGTCAACCGCCGTATAGCCGAGTTCATTGATAGCTGCCTTTTGGTTCAGACAAACATGCAACTCGAGACCTTTCTCATTTCAGAAGCACTTCTGTGTGTGTTTTTTGAAGATGCTGCTCTGTTACTATTCAAAGTAAATCTTATCTGATCTGGACCATCTCTTCCTTAAACTGACAGGTTGGCTGCTACATTTTCATTGATAGCTAAAGATCCTACCTTTTCTGAGAGGGCAGTGTCCATCCTATCATTTCCTACTTTTAGTGCCTTTCTACCCAAAACACTTACCAGGGTAAATAGAGCTACATTTTTGGGAGGCCAGTTGGCAGAACTCCCTCCTTCTCTCCTTTTTAATAGCTCTTATATCTTTGATACTATTTTATATCTTCAGTACAGTCATATTTCTCAGAAAGCTTTGACTGTAGGGTCAGTATTCCTTGTTAAAGTCCATTTGCTAACAGTCTCTAACTTTGTTCTGTGCACTGCTACCCTGGCCTCTGTAAGCCGTTCCTGTGGAGTACCTTCTTTTTAAGTCCCCCATTTGAGCTCCTGTTCCTCTTTGGAGCATTTATTTTGTGTATGAAAAGTTTTGTCTTTTGCCATTTGAACCTTCTGCCTGTATGGGCAGGATGCTGCTATCCTGGTAGCTGTCAGTCTTTCTTCAAATAAAGTGAGCTGTTTAGAACACACCCAATCCATGCTAAAGGTCGCCATAGAATCAAGTTTGCAGTAAATCTGACTTGTTTTCTTGGTCATTGTAACAATGGTGAATACTTTGTATGGCTATACACAGCTTACTTAGATTTTATGTGCACAAAATCAAATATTTCCACAAAGGTGACAAGATCTTTCTTTTCTCTGGAAGTATCTAAGCATCCTGTTAGCAAATCACACCAAACTCTATCATAACAAAGAATTTCACTGTAACTCACAGCGCTTATTCTCCTAGAGACTTGGCCACAACTGTTTTTTTTTTCTGGAATGTCACATTAATGATATTTATAAATCTGTAACCCTGTAATCCTTTAGGAGGCACTTGCTGAGCATTGTATCATGATGGAGTTCTTTTGAGACTGCTGTCATCAGTGGTATATTCCATGATAGTATCCACCTGAGAGGGTTAATTAGTTAATCTCCTTTAAAGTATGCTGAAAATACACATCTTTTTCTCAATTACAGAGTGAGAGGTCTAAGAGGTGAGAAGAAGGGTCCTTGTTTGGCACCATGCCTTTCTTCCATCCGCTAACTTTCATGCTATTATGCTTTTTTCTTTCCTTGATGGTTTTATGCTTCCCTTTGCTCAGTGCTATAACAGAAGTGCTGCAGATGAGAGAGATGAGTGGAATATTATGGGAAGATGAGGGTTCCAGGCAGCCTGAGAAGCTGTATGTATGGTTCCCAACATGTGTGTCACCAGTACTGTAGATGATCAAATATTGACTTTCTTCTTGGAGATGTATCATAATGGTAAGTACATAACTTTTGTTTATGCATCAAAAATGTATTTTAAAGAAAACTTGACTCAGTAGGTAGCTGCACTGGTAATTTTGATATTAATAAAAAAAAAATGAAACAAAAAAAATCTGTAAAGGGACACAAAAGCTTTGTTAGAGAACAGATGAATGCTTTTGTCCTTTCAATGATTTTTGACTTCATTTCTTTGTTCAAAAAATAATGATTAAATACAATTGATTTCAAATCATTCTGCTTATTCTACCATTTCCTCAGCATGCAGACAGGTTACCTTGGCATTAGCTGCTTATGTTGCTTCAAAACAACAATCTGTGATTGTCTTAGTAGAACATTGCAGAATTTACCTCTCTCTGTATTTGTATATATATGTGTGTGTGTGTGTGTGTGTGTGTGTGTGTGTGTGTGTGTGTGTGTGTGTGTGTTTAGTTAAAATTTTTAACCAGTTATCAGTACTTCTAACAATTTGGTGACCATTTTCAGCCATGTCCATTGGTGATTATTGAACATAAGTATGAAGTTAAACTAGTTGTGGATGCTGTTAAAGTGAAAACTCTTGATACAGTAAAATTTGAAAATGCATATAAATAAAACTGTAAGCAATTTATGTGATGTTTAAGTGAATGAAAATTGTTAAAAAGAAAACCTGTACGTGTATACTGCATAAAAATAAAGGAACAATGCAGTTTATTTTAATTTCTGCTACTGTGCGAGTACCTATGTCACTTTTTAAAAACACCATGTTTGATAAAAATGTTAAAACTGGGAAAGCAAAATGCAAGTTAAATTGTTAGAAGTACTGATAACTGTTTTGGCTTAATGTTGAATTTAGACTTCGTACAGATGCAGTGTGTGATGTAATGTCAAAATATAATTTTAAAGATTTGATTGAGCTGCATGTATAGTGTTGACCTAGTCTGCTGTGGACATTATTGTGTCAAAAATGTTTGAGTCAGCACAGAATTCTGAAGTTCAGACTATTTCAAATATTTATATCAAGTCTTTTAGTGTAAAAACTCTTTTAATCACTATTCGTCAGAACGACTTCATCAGAAAAACAAAGAGCAACCATGAACTCACTATTTAAATACTAAAATCATTAAGCTGAAACCAATCAAGCCTAACAACTTACAACTGAAGTGAACCACACCACTCGTCAAGTAAAAAAGAGCTTGTTAAATACATATGAAAAATATATGTGTAAAACACAAGTATTATTTATCTTTCTGTTTTTTAAAAAACATTTAATGTTGACTGTCGTTCAAACCAGGATGCATATGAGGCAAATCTAAGTTGCCACTCTTCCTCTTTTTGTTCAACTACACATTTAAAATCACCACCCCTGATGTCTTTAACTAACTCCAGAACAGAAAATGTAAACTTCTTCCAATTTGTACACACTACAGAATGCTTATTTAATGCATCATTGGTGTTTCCTGTCCTAACAGCATATACATGCTCCAAAATACGTTTGCGCAAACATCTAGTGGACATTCCAACGTAAAATACTAGAGATCCACTGCACATAGCAACGTACACAATACCTTTGGTGTTGCAGTCTATTCTAGCTGGAACTGTAATATTATAATCTAGATGCTGCAAGAAAATATGTGGACCTACATGCCTTACAACCTGTGCACTTAAACATTCCCATTCTACCAGTGTCCAAGTGACAAAGACCATGGGCCTTGGTTTCCAGCATGTCTTTAATGTTTTGATTTTTCTTGTATACAAAAGCTGGTACATTGCCCACTACTTTAACCACATCACCGTTGCCCAAAATGACCTTCCAATTTTCTTGAATGATCTTACGAATCAGATAGTTGTCCACACTCATGTCCAAGCAAAACCTAGGTTTGCTTGTACCACTAGTGTTAGCAACCATCCATTTTGAAAAAACATTTTTTCAAAATTGGGGGAAAGTCCATGTCCCTTCTAGACCCTATTTCACTAGCTGCACTATCCAACATCTCACCTGGATATTCCCCTTTCCAAAAAGAATTTCTTTATAAATTCTGTTTCTTCCATAAAAGAAGAATCTTCTATGGTCATCCGGGAAACCCATATAAATTGACTGTGGTGAATATTCCTTTTAATAAATGTAGGATGGCTGCTTTTAAAATATGTGGACCGACTGGTATGTACCTAATGTGCTCAGACACATTGTTGGCAAACACATCCCACTTGAGCAGTACATCCAAGAAGGCAACTGCCAAACTTGAGCCCCTAAGTGTAAATTTCAAAAATGGGTACTAGTACTAAGTGCCTCAATGAAACTTTCCATGTTGAAACTCTCCTTCCTAACAATGAAGAAGAGGTCGTCCACAAATCCTTTTAAAAAAGACGACTTTGTCATAACACTCAACATGTGGGAGAATTTCTAAGTCCCGCCATCCAAGTACCAGGTTGGCATAAGTAGGCCCCACTGTTGCACTCATCGACACACCTGAAAGTTGTCTATAAAAGTTGTCATTAAACAAAGAATAACTATGTTCTAACAGTATATCTAATAAAGAAGTATATGTAATCACACTCTGATTACTCAAGTGTGTATATTTTACCAAAAACAACCTGATGTAATCCACACCAACGTCCTGTGGTATACAAGTAAACAGTGAGACTGCATCCACTGTTAACATACCATAACATAGTGCTCCAATGAATCTGAATATTCTTAACTGGTCCAAAAAGTCCCAGGAGTCAGCTAGAATAGACTGCAGCCCCGAAGATATTGTGTACATTGCTATGTGCAATGGATGTCTAGCGTTTTATGTTGGAATGTCCACTAGATGTTTGCGCAAACGTATTATGGAACATGTATATGCTGTTAGGGCAAGAAACGCCAATAATGCATTATATAAGCATTCTGTAGTGCATACAAATTGGAAGAAGTTTACATTTTCTGTGCTGGAGTTAGTTAACAAAGACATCAGGGGTGGTGATTTTAAGTGTGTTTAACAAAAAGAGGCAGAGTGGCAACTTAGACTTGCCTCTTATATGCATCCTGGTTTGAACGACACAGTCAACATTAAATATTTTTTAAAAAACAGAAAGATGAATATTAAATAATGCTTGTGTTTTACACACATTTTTTATATGTATTTAACAAGCTCTTTTTTACTTGATGAGTGGTGTGGTTCACTTCAATTGTAAATTGTTAGACAGGCTTGATTGGTTTCAGCTTAATGATTTTAGTATTTAAATACTGAGTTCATGGTTGTTTTTTGTTTTTCTGATGAAGTCGTTCTGACGAATAATAATCAAGAGTTTTTACACTAAAGGACTTGGTCTTCTGCTGGTTCTGTTGGTGCTTTACTCATTTGTTGGCCTTGGATAACACCTTTTGCCATTTGGCTGCTGCTGTTCCTGTTACTTTCAAATATTTGCAGTATTCTGTTAAATTTTGGGGGTTATGTGGCTTGTGAGAAACAAGTGTTTGTAAAAATAATAATTATCTTTCATTTACTTGGGAGTTCAGCTGCTTATAGCTGAATGCACATTCCAATGTGAGCTACTCAAATTCACAGAGCATTTCTATAAATATTTTCTCCAAGCTTGGAAAACCTTGGTAGTAGTACATTTACAGACTGGGGAATGGGGGCTTGCACACATGTTGGGGGTACAGGTAGGTTTCTGTAGTTCACTGCTGACTGTGATTATGCCATTACTGGAGCAATTGGTAGTGAGTACATGAAACTGTGGTACATGGTGGTTGAGTTAAAAGAGAGGTCCTAAAAGAATTTGCCTCGCCATGTAGAAGGAATGACAGCATGTGCAGAGTTTCGGTCAGTGTTACAGAAACAGTTCAAATAATATACAGAATTATATTAACAATATTTTGCATAATTTACTTATTCATAGGCTTACAGTATGAGAGCATCTCATGCAAATATAGTCTGATGCAGTGCCAGTAATGCATGCTTCTGTAAAACTACCTGTAGCAGTTGTAACTAATTTTGGTCTGCAGCTGAAGAAAATGCATTGCTTAGTTGTCATTAAAAAGTAGTGTGAGACGACAGAATAAGAAAACAGTATAATTTCTGACTGTGTGGAAAATAAAGATTTACAGGATTTATTGCATTCTGCTGAACAAGTTGGAAATCATACTTTGCAATGTGGTTTTGATTCTTTAGAGGCCTCTTGCAGGGCTGCTGTTACTGGGTCTGTGCTTAGAAGGCATGCTTGGCTTAAGGCGCAATCTCTGCCTGATCATGTTAAAGCAAAATTGTTGGATGCTCCTTTAAATCAGGACTGCCTGTTTGGTAATAAGGCTGAAGAAGTTGTAAAAAAGATGGAAGATAAAGCTAAACCTATACAAACTGTAAAAGATTTCTTACAAGTGCAATCTCCAAGATTTAGTAGGCACTGGCCTACTAAGAATTGGTCCTTTCCAGCTCCTTCCAGAATCTCTCAAGCCAAATCCAGACGCACCAAAAGCACCAGGTTTCAGTCCCAGGGGATTCTCGGAACTAAGCAATGGGGGGGGTCTCCACTTCCAAATCTGGAAATAAGACGCCCTCCTATGGTAAACGGTCTCGGTGACTTTCCTTTAAAATTACCAAGCACTTACTTTTTAGCCGCCCCTTTGGGGGGAAAAATTGCACTTCATTCAAAAAACTGGGATCTCATAACCCAGGACAAATGGGTTTTAAATAGTGTCCCAGCGATACAGCTTTCATTTCCACAAGTTGCTAATACCAAACGGGTGGCCAGACCTGCCCCCAAATCAGTGGGCAGAGGCTCAAAAACAAGTACTTTCTCTCTTAAACATCAGGGGTATTCAACCGGTGCTAGGCAAAGATGCCTGGTTGGCAACACTAGATTTAAAAGAAGCTTACCTGCATATCCCAATCAGGGAATCTTGCAGAAGATACCTACGCTTCAAAGCAGACTACCTGCATTATCAGTTCTCTGCACTGCCCTTTGGCTTGTCTACTGCGCCCAGGGTATTCACAAAACGCCTGGCTTCAGTAATTGCATTTTGCAGGCAAAGAAATATCCAAATATATCCATACCTGGATGATTGTCTAATTCAGGCAAAAACAAGGCCATACTTCTTAATCATTTGGCGTTTGTAAAAAGGGTTCTAACTTGTCTGGGGTACACCATAAATGAAAAGAAATTACAACTGGTACCCTTTCAACCGATTACATTCCTGGGTACAAGCTTGAATACAACTACCCAGATGGCTTTCCTCACGCCAGAAAAGCAAATTCAATTGGTAACTTACTTCAAACAAGTGGCCACAAAAACCCTGCTATCTGCAAGACAAATATGACAAGCCTTTAGGGTTCGTGGCCTCCTGCATTCTTCTAATTCCATATGCAAGACTGCATATGCGGAAACTTCAGTGGTACTTAAAAAGTCTATGGAGTCAACATTGTCACAGCCTGGAAACAATGATTCCTATTATACCTTGCCTATGCCTGGAGTTCTGTGGTGGGCAGAGGCCTGCCACCAACACAAGGGACTGCCATTCACACTACCGTCTGCCACCCAAATCCTAACTACAGACGCATCAGACTATGCATGAGGGGCTCACCTAGCAGGGAAGTACATTCAGGGCAAATGGAACCCAAATCGAATGTACCTACATCAATCAAAAAGAAATGTTAGCTATACAGAATGCTGTGACAGCCTTCAAGGACTACATTCTTCCAGGACAACTAATGGTAAAGACGGACAACACCACGGTTATGTGGTACATAAACAAACAGGGGAGTACACATTCCTACCCCCTCTGCAGACTAGCCATGGCATTGTGGAACACGGCCTTGAGCTACCAAGTGCAACTACAAGCTCAATTCCTGCCAGGAAAACTGAATACACTGGCAGACAGATTAAGCAGAAATCTCATGGACCCACATGAGTGGAAACTGGAACCACGGATTTTCAACATGTTGACAAGCAAATGGGGGAGCCCAGACATAGATCTATTTGCCTCCCCCCAGAACTACCAGTTGGACAAATTTTGCACAAGGACTCCCCACAAAAAAAGCCTGGAAAGTGAATGCTGTCTCAGTCTGTGCCTTTTCCCCTTCTGCCTCTGCTCTCCAAAGTTCTGCTTAAAGTCAAACAAGACAAACCAAGAATGATTTTGATTGCTCCAGACTGGCCATACCAACATTGGTACCAACTCCTGCGCAGTGTGTCACAAATATCTCCATGGTACCTGCCTCAGACACCTTCCTTGCTGTCTCAGCAGGAGAACCAAATGCTGCACCTTCATCTCCCAACATTGAACTTTGCAGCTTGGGTAATCACTTAAATTCACTCTTGGCATCCCTCAGCAAACCTGTGTTGGATGTCATCTTGGAGGTGAGAAGACCTAGTACTAGAAAATCTTATGCTGACAAATGGAAAAGATTCTGTGCCTGGAACTAGTCTTTAGGGATGAGTACAGCAGCGCCCAATTTACCTCAGATTTTGCAATACTTAACTGAGATGCTTCACAAGGGCCTGTCTTTTTCCTCTTATAAAATCCACGCTTCAGTTGTTTCAGCTCACTGTAACACAGAACCACCCCTCTTTTCTCATCCCCTGCTCAAGCAGTATCTCAGAGGGGCAAAGAACTTGAGACCACCCAAGAGAGCCCCTACCCCTGCCTGGGACCTTAACTTTGCTTTGGAGAAGCTCACTTTACTTCCTTTCGAGCCAGCTGCTACTGCAGACTTAAAATTTCTTTCTTGGAAAACAGCCTTCCTTTTAGCAATCACTTCAGCTAGAAGGATATCTGAATTACAGGCCCTTATGGCAGTGGAGCTTTTCATCATCTTTCATGCGGACAGGGTATCTCTGAGGACCAATCCATCCTTCATGCCCAAGGTGGTTTCCAGTGTGGCTCTTAACCAGTCCATTCATTTGCCAACCTTCTGTCCCAATCCACAGAACAAAGGGGAATGGATTCTGCATTCCTTGGACGTGCACAGACAACTTAGATTCTACTTGGACAGAACAAAATTTTGAAGAAAATCTGAACAATTGCTAGTGGCATTTGCTGCTGAGGCAGAGGGGAAAGCTATTTCAAAACAAACAATTTCTAAATGGATAAGCCATTGCATTAATTTCTGTTGTAAGCACCATGGAAAACCTATCCCCCAGAGGATCAGATCTCATTCCACCAGGGCTGCATCTACTTCTGCACCCTTTCTCAGAGATGTTCCTACCAGGAATATTCTAGAAGTTGCTACCTGGAGTTCTGTACATACTTTCACCAAGCATTATCATTTACCAATTTTTCCTCTAAATCCAGAGCTGGCTTTGCCACTGCTGTCTTGCAGGGCCTTATAGCTGGTCCTAATCCATCCTCCCAACCATAGCATTGGGAATCTACCCAAATGTAATGACTGCAACAGTGAAACATGAAGAACATAGTACAGTTGTGTACACTTACCATAAATGTAGATGTTCGAGTGTATTCACTGTTGCAGTCCTGGTTACCCTCCCCCCAGCCCCCTGTTTTTCTCTTACTATACCTCTACTTTCTTTTACTATGCTTAAAAGCCTTTTTGGTGCATTTGCTTTTGGTTGGAGGTATATTTTTGTTTTGTGTTTTTTAATTTTATTTGCTCCCCATTAGGGGGGCACCTGACATCTGGGGCAAGAAAAACTGATAAAATTTCATCGGCTGCATGTTTTATACCCCTGACATCATGGAAGAAGGGACAGCAACCAACGCAGGACCCAAGACTTTGTTAATCAGGCCGACTGAGGGCAACCTGCCAGCAGATTACCCCAAATGTAATGACTGCAACAGTTAATACACTCTAACATCTACATTTATGGTAAGTGTACACAACTGTACTTTTTTATGGATGATTGTAAATTGGTTAGAATTAGTGCTTCATAGAATAGTGAAGGCAGAATGTAGGTTTTGGCTAAAGTATTTTTTTTTTGTGTGTGTGCTCAGAAAATGATTCTTTCTGTATAGCATCCCTAGTTTTTGATGGGTTTTCTTGATATTGCTTTGGATGTGGAGGTTAAACTTAAGATCATTATCTACTATGACTCCTAATAGTTTGGTATGGTGGACTTACTCTAGTTCAGTGCCATTTGTTGAAAAGATTTTGAAAGATGCTCTGTTAGGGGTTTGAGGTATTGAGGTAAAGAGGAGGAGTTTGTTTTTGGGGGTTGAGTAGTTCCGTTGTAAGCCAGGTTTCAGTAGAGTTGGGATTTTAAGTGATTTCTTGGAGATGAGTTAAGGTGTTTGAAGAGCAGATTATGGTAGAGACCGCTGCATGTTGATTTCTGGTGCCTTCACAAGAAGATGGATGTAGCTTATTGATAAAAATATTGAAACATAGAGGGCCAAGGATGGATGCTTGTGGGACTCTTGTGGAAGTTGGAAGGTAGGGAAGGATCCTTGCCATTTTAAAGCCTGTTGCCTGTTGGCAAGGTAGCTAGAGAACCATTGAATAAATGGAGATGCTAGACCCAGGGTGGAAAATTGATTTAGGAGTTTACTGTAAGAAACCATGTTAAAGGCTTTTGATAGATCTAGAAATACTGCAGATACAAGTGTATTAGAGTTGTGAGCTGTATTAACTATGTCTGTAAATAGTAATGCAGTTGAGGTGCTGTGGTCTGGCTGAAATCCATGTTGTATATTGGTGATTAGAATATTTTGTAAGAGATAGTGGAGAAATTGTTGATGAATACATCTTTCAAGGATTTTAGAGTAGGGAGACAGGATGGCTATGGAAGAGAAATATGTAATGTCAGTGGAATTATGTCTTTTATGTATGAGGGTAATGTGTGCCATTTTCCACAAGGTAGGGGCATGAGATTCTGATATCAATTTATTAATAAGAATGCTGATTGGATATGCTATTGCATCTGCAGCTAGATTAAAGTATTCCAGGGGCAGTGTTTTCAGCTGAGGAGGAACAAGGTTTTAGTTTATATAAATACTTTTTTATGAGAAAAGTGATGGAAAGGTAAAGTGGGTGGAGTTGTCCACGTGTATTGGAGAGGTTGCAGATAGGCGAGTTTTGTGAAGGAAATGTGGTAGGGTCTTAGGTAGGGGAAGTTGGCTCAGTGGAAGGGGATGTGTCAGGTGAGTTTGAGGTTCGCTTGGCTGTGCATTCTATGAAGTATATACTGAAATAAGTAACTGGAGAGGGAGAATGTGGTTGTTTTTATGGCTGTCTTGTAGCTGAGTATAATAAGACGTTTTATCCCTAACTTATTTCTTGACTTGTTTTTTTAGCTGTCGGAATAGTTTACAACTTTTGTCATTTTTTTGCCAGTTAATCCATGCTTTGTCTCTGTCTTTCATATGGAGTTCATATTGGTTGGATAGCCATGGGGTATGGCTGTTTTTAATTATTTTTCTAAGCTGTGGGGCTAAGGTGATAAGAATATTTAGAAATGCTATATTGAAGTATTCAACTGCACCATTTAAGAGGAATCTTTTTAAGATGGACCAGTTAACTGCCTCCAGAGATTCAATAAAAGACTCCTTGGAGAATATGGAGAGATTACAGGTAGTTTTTAGCTTGTGTTCCTTTGATAGTTGTGTAATACTCCTGTGGGTATAAGCTGGCAGGTGCCCACTTAATGTTTCAGGGAGGGTACCCAAGGAAGTAAAATTAGATGAGATGGTAACCAGAATCCAGTCCAGGATAGATTGTTGGGAGTTATTTTTGCCATGTCTTGTTGGTAACTTAATAAGTTGAGTGAATCCAAAAAGGTTCATGCTGTTGATCACTAAATTTGTGGGCAAAGACTGACCGTCAGTTTTTACATCACCCAGGAGGATAATTTCTGTTGTGATTGTATCTGTTATCCAGGATAGTATGCTTTCAGGTATTGAAATATTCTGTTGTGGGGGATGTATGGCATGGCAATCCATATGCTGCTGGCTCTGTTAAGTTTTAGGAATGAAATTAGAATTTCTGCTTTTCCAAAAGTTGGGATTGTGCCTGTATAGGGAGTTACCGTGAGCATATTTGGAAACATTATAGCTGTTCCATCTGATTTTTTTAATGTTTTCTGTCTAGTCTAATGATATTATAACCGGGGATACTATTTCAGCATCTTTTATTTTGGACTTTAGCCAGGCCTTAGTTGTGGCTAGGATGTCTGGGTTGTGTTGGGTCATCCATACATGAAATTCTGTGATTTTGCTGTATATGCTTTTAATATTTAGAATGATTATTTTTAAACTTTTAGGGTGGAATTTATGGTTTGGGGGTTGATTGGGCACTGGGTTGCGGTCAATGTGACCACACTGATGTTTTGTGGAGAAAGAAGGTTGGTTTATTATGGCATTTTTAGCAGAGAGGGGTAGAAGCATTACCTTTACATTGGGACTGAAATGTTTTAGTATTTTGGGGTTACAACAGTGGAATGGAGTTATGGGAAATGAGCAAGAAGAGATTTTTGAGCAGCCAGTGGGAAGAATTAATGGTTGAGGTGTGCTTGTTTATTATGAGTACTAGTGGTAATGTTAGGAATGAGAGGAGGAGGATGATGAATAAGGTAGTACAGGAAGGAAATAGCATGGTTAGTGCTGTAAAAATCTTGCAGTATGATGAGGTGAGATAATGATCAGTGATAATAGTGTGGAGAATAGATAGGTTTTGATGGGGAGGGAGCAGAGTGAGATATGTGAAGGAATTTAGTATAGAAGTGGCTGGGATGGTATAAAGAGAACAGTTTGTGATTGGATAGAAAGTTAGATACAAGATAGGAAGGTGAGTAGAGGAGGTGGAGTAAGTGAGGTATAACTGTAGATGATGTGGGGGTGGGTGGGTATTGGGGGTAGGGCAGGGGAGCAAAGTGTGAGGGCTGAACAGAGCAGGTTGGTCCATGGTAGACTATGTACAAGGAAAACTATCTGTAAAACTGTAGCAAAACAGGTGGTAAGAGACAGTAAGACAAGTTAGTAAATTACTGTTAACATACACCTCAGTTAGCTGCAAAAGGCAGCATTGCAATGAATTTGGCTTGAAATAATGCTATAGTAGTTGGAGAACAACTGAGATGAGGGGAGGACCAATCCGGAACATCACTGGAATGCAGTTACTCCTCCTACATATGATTTACTACCAAAAACAAACAATCCGTGAGGTAGAATGCTTATGGATACAAAGGCAAGGTATTTGAACTCCTATAAATACTTGACATGAGTCACAGTATTTAATTTTATGATAATGGGCTTTTATTGCTTTACTAAGGATGCTTTACACTGCCAGAGTAAAATATGCTAAAGTGTTAATTTAGATTTACCTTCAGCAGTAAAAGGCTTGTCGGTGGGATAGGGTGTCCCTACAGCAGATTCAACACTGTGGTGCAGAACACAGTAATGTATAAATGAGGAAAAATAGTTAAGTTTAGTTTGTCTTGGAAATTGCTTTAATTTGATTTTAATTAAAGGTATTGTTTCTTTTGAACTTTTGCAATTGGAGGTGAAATTCAGCTGTACACGTTCCTTTGGTAATGTGATACATGTGTTTGGTACATCAGGGAGAGAGAGATTAAAATAATTAGAATTGTTTGGTTGAACTAGGTAGATAAAGTACTATTTGTCTATACTCTACTGAGTTAAGTAGTGTTTGATAAACACGACTTGTGCACCATATTTCACAGTTGTACATTTCGGCTTTATAGCCTTTAAACATGAAAATAGGAAGCTAAGAGGAGATGCGCAAGTTTGAGGTTATTAAAAACAAAAATGGAGGCTTCCACAGTTTAGAAGGACAGAAGGGAAATTAATAAGAAATGTGTTAGTATGCAAGTGTGGGATTACTGAGATGGAGGTTTACAGATTTTACAAGCACAGGTACATTGCCTGTCTCAGTTAGTTCCCATTCTTTGGTGTGCAGCATACAGTCTGTAAATGTGTTTTTTGAGCACTTCAGAATAAGCAGCTTGAGTTTGTAATGTACAAGAAAAAAAAAATAAGCAGTGACCAAACCCTTCAGAAACAGAACTGCCTCTTATTATTAACAGTTGACTAGACAGTAACTTTGCTGTCTATAAAACATAAAATTGGGTATTACAATTGAAACCTTCAGTAGAAGCAAGGAGAAACATGCAAATAACATATGCCAGAGACTAGCAGCAGAGATAAAAATAACACTTAACCAGATGGCAACACATTACAAACTTATTTGCTGTAACTGTGCAGTACGTAAAACAAAAATGAGATGGTTTCACAAAATCCTACACCAAAAAAAAAAAAAAAAAGTAGAAACTTGCTAATATATTTGCTACACGTTAACAGCAGAAAGACAACACTTATCCAGTATTTAACACAGTAGAAAAAACAGGTGCTACTACTGAGTCTTAGAGCAAAAAGCCAGTAGAAATTTGCTGATATATTTACTACACATTAATAGCAGAAGGAGAACACTTGGCCAGCATTTAACTTGGCAGAAGCTTATTTGTAATTGTTTCTAGTAAAACGTTGAACCAGAATGAAATAAGCCATATCTGTTAAGAAATTAAAAAATACAATGTACCTTACTGTACAGTGAAGTAGCTGGATGGAGAGGAGAACACTTGGGTCATGGGGCAGAAAAGTAGTTTTTAATTTGGAGCCACAGGGGCAAAAGTAGTTGGAGAGCAACTGAAATGAGGTGAGGGACATTCAGGTACTTCACTGGAATGCAGTTACATATGGTTTATTACTCCCCCTAACATACGGTTTATCACCAAAATGAGGTGAGGGACATTCAGGTACTTCACTGGAATGCAGTTACATATGGTTTATTACTCCCCCTAACATACGGTTTATCACCAAAAACAATCAGTGAGGTGGAGTGTGTGAAGTCCGTGCACTGGCCCAGTAATCAAGGAGCCTCAATCCTCACCACCAACACCAGTGATGGACGTCTACATTGAGAAGGATAACAAACACCCACACAGGAAAGTACAGTTTCCCTTAAGAGCACACAGAGATCACAGTCAGTCTGGGGCTGGTTTCTCCCTTTCTCTCCAGATCCCCCGTAAGTCTGTCCACTGGCATAGCTATAGGGTACAAATCTCAGCCTAGTGGTCAAGCTAAAATCTTCAGCACCCTCTCTGTCCAACCAGTGCGTCGTGTCCCTGCCCAAGTAGCTGGCACACACGCACACTCTTTAAGATATGAGTTAAATACAAACACACATACACTCCTGGGAAAGACTGGCACAGGTTCCCCAGCTATGCCCCTTCCTGCCAGGCTATAAGGTAGTAATCACTGCCACCAACCACTAGTATCAGTTACTAATAAGACCCCTTACCAGGGGATGTCCAATTATTACTGTGCATTATTGTTATCCAGATGGTAAGTGTGACTGAGCAGCAAGGCTTATTTAGACTGGCTTTGTACAGTATCACTATATACATACAGTGTACTCTAGAGCTTAAATTACCTCTACACAAAACAGCCACAATTGAAAGTTTTAAAAATATTTCAGAATAAATAAAAACACACAACAATACTTCTTACTCCACAGTGCTAGTTGAGAGTTCAGACAAAGGAAAATGCTCAAAATAATATTGTTGAATAGTTCTGACATCAGTACAGAAAAAAACTAGTCTAATCTTCCTATTTCCTAGCTATTTCTAAGAGAGACACTAAAGTCTAAGATCCTACTTGCATACAGACACAGGCAGAGTGTTAGTGAGTTGGATGTTCTCAAGATATATGCAAAATGCTCTGAGTCTCTGTCTGTCCTTAAATTGATAGCACAGTACTACTGACTAATTACAGATTACATTGTTTTTTTCTCTTGTTCCCAGGCTGGCAGGAGCCCTTTTGATCTTGCACCTGGTCAGGACGCTACAGCAATAAAATACATTATACATGCAATTCTACCAATTAACTCTGGTCTCAAAGCAATAGCAAAAATCCCTTCATCCAGACATCTCGGCTCCAAGTTTTGAGATAAGTCAAGCATTGTATAACTGTATATCAGCTTTACTCCAGCAGAGTACAATGTAGTTACATTTTGGAAGTTCAACATCCAATACAGTTTTCTAATTTAAGAGATGAAGCCTGTGGCTTATATTAATATTTACAAATGACAGAATTGTCTACAAACTTCTATCTAGCTAGGCTGGCAGCCTTCACATATTTTCACATATCTGCCCCCCCCCCCCCCCCCCGGACAACTCAAACTAGTTTTTTCAAGTGGCCCTTGAGAAACATTACTTGAGAGGGTTAGGTCTATCTGATAATACCTTACCCCATTCCCTTTCTTGAGAGCCCATGTGCATTGGCATTGTTAATCCCACTGTGGTGCTGCACTGACATATATGCTTGCAACCCTAGGCTTCATCTTAGCAACTTGGCATTTTGCTGGCTGGATCTGTGTAACCATGTTAAGGGATTGTGGTCTGTAACTACAGTGAATTTTCTTCCATACAGATAAGGCTGACATGGCCAGACATTCCTTTTCTACAGCTGCATAGCATTCCTCCCTGGGTTGGAGCCTACGATTGAGATAAACCACTGGGTGCTCTTCTCCCTCTGAAGAGATCTAGCTAAGTACAGCCCCCACCCCATGGTTTGATGCATCCACCTGCACAACAAATTCTTTGCTGTAATCTGGACTGGCTAGCACAGTGGGCCCTCCCAAAGCTTCTTTAAGCTTCTGGAATGCCTACTCACATGCTGTGGTCCACACTACCTTATCTGGCCTGTTTTTCCTTGTCAGGTCTGTGAGGGGAACAGCTATGGTACTATAACTGGGGACAAACTTTCTGTAGTACCCTACTGCCCCTAAGAATGTCCTCACCTGCCTTTTGGTAACAGGTGCAGGCCATGCCTGAATGGCTTCTACTTTGGCAGGTTCTGGCCTGATCTTACCACTCCCCACTCTGTCCCAGGTAGGAGACCTCTGACTTGCCCACCTGACATTTGCTGGGTTTAATGGTCAACCCTGCCATCTGTAGTCTGCCCAGCACCTCCCTGACGTGTTGAAGGTGCTCTTGCCAGGAATGGCTGTAGATGGCAATATCATCTAAGTAAACAAGGGCAAACCCTCCAGCTAGGATGTGCTCTACCAGCCTCTAGAAAGTTGTTGGGGCATTTTTCATCCCAAAGGGTGTCTTTGTGAACTCATACAAGCCAAAAGAAGTCAGAAAGGCTGACTTCTCTCTAGCACTGGGAGTAGAGTAACCCTTGGCAAGTTCAATGGGTGTAAGATACTTAGCCCCACCCAGCTGCTTTAGGGCCTCATCTGTCCTAGGCATGGGGTAAGCATCCGACTCTGTGCGACTATTTAATTTCCTGTAGTCCACACAGAACACGGTGCTGCCATCCTTCTTTGGTACCAGGACCACTGGGGAGGCCCAGGGACTGTTGGACTCTTGAATTACCCCTAGTTCCAACCTCTCCTGTATCTCCTCCCTCAGAGTCTGTTTGACTCTCTCAGGCACCCTATAAGGGGCCTGCCTAATAGACCTTTGGGGTCTTGTATCCACCTGGTACTGCACCAGGTGGATGCACCCTGGTTTCCCAGTCAACATGTCCCCGAACTCCTTTAACACTGCTCGGATTTCTTGAACCTGGGTAGGAGATAGCTGCTGGGACATTGCTACCATTTCCACTCAGGTGTCAGTCCGAGCCTTACTGAGGAGATCAGTGACCAGATCTCCCTCAGACTCCTCCTGCAAGCCACTACAATTACTCATCACAAGCACCTCCCTGTCATGGTAAGGTTTCATCATATTAACCTAGTACAGTTTGTGCCCCCACCTCCTGCCTAGCGGTTCCACCATGTAGTTAACATCACTTATCTTTCTTGCCACCTTGTAGGTTCCCTCCCAAGCTGCTTGCAGCTTGTTGTGGCTGACAGGAATGAGAACCATTACCTGCTACCCTACAGCATAGTCTCTAACTTGAGCATTCCTGTCATACCATACCTTTTTTCTGTTTTTGGGCTTCTGCCAAGTTCTCCTGGGCCAAGCCCATGAGTTCCCTGAGTTGTGTCCTGAGGTTTAGGACATATGCCACAACAGACTCCTTGTCAGGTTCACACTCCCCTTTCCACTCATCTCAAAATTAATCTAGAGGTCCCCTCACCCTATGCCCATTCAACAACACAAAGGGTGAAAAATCTGTGGGTTCCTGGGGAATCTCTCTGTAAGCAAACAGATGGGGCAGATATTTGTCCCACTCCCTCTTAAACTGGTCTGCAGATGCCCATAGTGTGGATTTGATTGTAGAGTTTAACCTCTCAACAAGACCATTAGTCTGGGGATGGTAGGGGGTGGTCTTCAGGTGCTTCATCCCACAGTACTTCCACAGACAAGCCAGCAGGTCTGACATAAAACTGGCACTTCTGTCAGTCAGTTTTTCTTTTGGGAAACCTACCCTGCTGAAAACCTCTAACAAAGCATTTGCCACCCTTTCTGCCTCAGTAGAGGACAAAGCCACTGCCTCAGGGTATCTTGTAGCATAATCCTACCACTAGGATATACTTTTTCCCTGTGGAGCGTGGGGTACTCAGAGACCCCACAGTATCCATAGCTACCCTCTGAAATGGCTCCTCAATGACAGGCAAAGGCATCAAAGGAGCTCTCACCTTGTTTCCTGCCTTGACTACCTTTTGGCACTACTCACAGGTCCCTGCAGTACCCTGTTACATCTCTGGAAATATCAGGCCAGTAGAAGTTCTGCATAATACGTCTCTTTGTACATTTTATGCCCATATGACCTGCAAAGGGAATATCAGAGGCTATGGCTAGAAGTGTCAGACGGTAGTCTCTAGGCACTACCAACTGCTGTACCCTCTCACCTTCTAGCCCTTCCTCGGAGGTCCACTCTCTGTACAGTAACCCTTTGTCCCAGTATACAGATTTCCCCTTCCCTTGAGAATCCGATGCCTCACTAGCCACCTCTCTCATGCCTTGCAGTGTAGGGTCTGAGACCTGAGCCTGTCTCAACTCCCTCTTTGTAACCCTTCCCAGCTCCCCTTCCACAGGAAGTCTGGCATCCTCTGACAACGGTGCCTCACTGTCAGCCTGGGTACTACTACTCACCTCTACCTTTGCAGTCACTCTGTCCAAGGGTACATCAGTACCCACAAGCGGCTATGGTTCACCTTCAGTCTCACTGTTACAGAGTAGCTCCCTCCCTGAAGTATCCACCTCACCAGTCCTGGCTGCAAGTATGCGGTCAGTCTGGGTCTCCCCCAGGCTATCAGACCCACATACTTGTCTCGAAGCCTGACTGTGTGTAACTGCATTAACACATGGTATTGCCCCATCCAAATCCTTCCATATCGGGACATCTGCAGGATGGTAGTTCGGTACCCCTGTTTTCTCAAGACAACCTACTATTGGCATTATGTCTTTCCCACTTACTGGCTTTCTCACCTTTTGTTACCCACCTTGCCTCCATGGACATCTGTATGCCACATGGCTTCACTGGTTGCATTCAAAACATTTATCCTAGGTCCTGGATGTGTACTAATGGCTTTCCCTGCTACTGCCAGATTCTTTTGGGGGGTCAGTCTGGTCTGCTCACCATGGGTTCCTTTAGACCCATGAGCAGTACTGGGGGTCCCTTTCCTGTGCAGGGATGCCCTGCTTGCTAGGTATAGGTCTCTCTTCTTCCCCAATTCCTCTGAAGTAGCACATTGTCTATCAACTAACCAGATCCTCATGTCCTTAGGCAAGGTGCTAAGGGCTTGTTCCCTGACCAAAATGTCTGCCAGCCCTTCAGAAGTGGTGACCTGACATCCACTCCCCCACCTATGAAAATAAGTGCTCAGTTCAGCAACATATTCACACACACTTTCATCTGCCTTGTGTCTATGCTTACGAAATATTTTCCTATAAGTTTCAGGTGTTAGCTTAAATAATTTTAACAAACAGTTCGTAACAGCATTATAAGTAAAACATTCATGATCAGTTAATTTAGAAAGCACAGTTACAGCTTTACCATGGGGTAAGGGGGTCAGTAACCGTACCCAGAGCCTTTGGTCAGCATCATACTGTTTACATAACCTCTCAACCATATGAATGAAACTATCAAAATTATCCCCCCTCTGTAAGCTGCGGAAGAAATTACTGACCTTTTGTGCTTTTGGGGTCTGGTTACTCCCTTCCCCATTACCTCCATGATGCTGTCGAGGAGTCAGCATCTCCTTTTTGTACCGCCTCTGCCTTTCCTTCTCCTCAGCTTCCAGGCGTAGCAGTTTCTCATTCCCCACAGCCTGTAGACATCTCAGTCTCTCTGCTGCTTCTGTTTCTAAGCACCTGGCCTCTAACTAAAGTCTCTTTATCTCCAGATGGACTTTTAAGTCCTCTGCAGAAAGGTTGAGTTGTCCATTCTCTGAGTGTTGTACATCTCCACGGCCAGTCTGATCACCCTCCTGAATGCTGATGTCCTTCAAGGATGCATCTGCAGTCCTTACATACGGGTTGTCCTGCCTCAGGCAGCCCTTCGGTCGGCCAGATTCCAAAGTCTGGGTCTGGCGTCGGCTGATGTCGCCCTTTTCCCCGACGTCCGAGCACCTGGGGTATAAAAGCGTCAGCCGACGCCATCTTCCTCAGTCTTTCTTGCTGCGCGGTGCCCGAAGCAGAAGCAGTTCGCAAGAGCTGGTCGGCCAGCTCCTGTGATTTCAGCTACCGAAGTCTTCAAAAAAGCTAAGTACCCCGTTGGGGATTCTTTCTTGCCTCAGCCGATGTCAGATCAAACAGTTAAACTTAATAATTGTTTAAAATGTGGGAAACAAATACCTCATAAGGATTTCCACTCTTACTGCTTACCTTTCCTAGGCCCAGACCACGACGTCTCGGCCTGTACAGCCTGTGCTTCCTTCAGTAGACGCACACTTAGGCGTCGGGCAGAGTTTGCAGAGGAATATTTTGGGCAAATTTACTGTTATAAAATGCCGTCGGAGCTTCCGACAGCTCATTTACCTAAAAAACGTAAGGAGAAGGACCGACACACGCGGTCCGCGGTTCCGGCCGACTCCATGCCCAGGCCTACCGCTAGTGTCTCTGTCTCTGTTGAAACCGAATCTCTTCCGATTCCGACCGACGACACCGCACAGCCGGTACCTTCGGTACCGGAGGCTTCCACTAGGTCGGTCTTAGAATTACCTTCTGAAACCGGTGCTCCGGAGATATCCGACACCATTTCTGTGGACAAAACTATCCCAGCACGTGGGGCAGCCAGGCCTCCTGTATCCATGTCCATTAAGGCTTTTACTCGTGCTAAAGCTGCTAAACAGCCAAAATCTCTCCCTCCCAAGGCTTTTCCTCAGGGATCCTCTACAGGTTCACAAATCTTAAGCTTAGCTGAGGACCTTATCTCCTTAATCAGGGGCTCTCAGCCACACCCAGACAGGGGCTCTCAACCTCCTCCAGGCAAAAAGCCCAGGGTTGAGCAGACAGATCCCCAGTCCTCTGATGAGGCCTCAGACGACTCTGCCCTTTCAGATTACCAGGAGGAGGCCTTTCCGGCCTACGAGGATTCTGATGCAGAGGAATTTATTCCCTCGGCCTCCCCCCCTGAAGAGTTGTCCTTTGGGGAGACCCTTCACTCCATGAGAGAGTATTTTAAATGGCAAGGCCAGGAATTCTCTGATTCCAGGAAGAGGTTAAGGACTTTTTTGCATTTACCTCGGCATAGACCTTTGGCTATTCCTCCTGTTTTAAATGTCATAGAGGATGTGTATTCAGAGTCTAGTATTTCCCCAGACTCCCTCCCTCCGGCTCCTGTCAAACCCGACGGGTACTACAGGGTCCTGGACACACATCTATTCCTTTACAAGGGCCACTCAGCTGACCCAGAAACTATTTCCCAGGGGCCTAAAGGGGTTGCAACCTCCACTACTAAGAACCCACTTCCTTCTGAAAGGGAATCCAGGGCCTTAGAGAGATGGGGTAAAAAAGTGTACACTTCTTCCACTCTTTCTATGAGAGCATTGAATTGTCAATTCCATATGATACAGTATCAAGAATATCTGTTAGATGAATTGCATAAAAAACTAACCTCACCTGAACCCCTAGATCGCAAGGCACTTCAGGATCTGGTGCATAACTCCCAGCAGGTTAGCAACCATTTTTTACAGTGTGGTTATGATGCATTGGAAGCTTCATGTAGGTCAGCAATGACAGGTGCAGTCATACGTAGACATGCTTGGCTGAAGGAATAAGCACTGCCAGATCATGTTAAAGCAAAGCTTCTGGATGCACCCCTGGAAAAACAAAAGTTATTTGGTTCCACAGCTCAAGAGGTCTTAAAGAAATTTGAGGAAAAGGCTAAGTGAGTACAGACAGTCAAAGATTTTCTCCAGGTCCAACCACCAAGATTCAGCGGAAATTGGCCTTCTAAGAATTGGTCCTTTCCAGACACAGACAGATTTCAAAGAGGCAAAAATAAGCGTGCCAGAGGTAGAGGGCAAGCTAGAGGCTCCTACAGAGGACGTCAATGGCAGCCTCCTAACCAAAGAGGTAGTGCAGGACCAACACCTGCTGCACAAGGACAAACTCAATGACTTGACTCTGACCCCGCCAACCAGGGCTCAATTGGAAGCACCTTTGGGCGGAAAGCTATCTTTATTCTCAGAAAATTGGCACATTATTACAAGGGACAAATGGATACTGCAAATAATAGACAAAGGATACAGATTCCATTTTCATACATTACCAAAAAGACAAGGCATGCCAAATCTGCCACCGAATTAAAGGACAGAGGCTTTCAAGCAAATTTCCAACCTACTGCAAATGAAAGCAATAGAAAAGGTTCCTCTCATAGAACAAGGCCAAGGATTTTATTCCAGACTATTTCTTGTCCCAAGAAAATAAAAGCAATGGAGGCCTATTTTGGACTTGTCCGCACTAAATACTTACCTCATTGTGCCAAAATTCAAAATGCTGACCTTACAGCAACTCCTTCCCATGCTGGGCAAGGGGTCCTGATTGGTAACTCTAGACCTCAAGGAGGCATACCTGCATGTCCCTATCAGACAAAGTTGCAGAAGACACCTCAGATTTCTTGCAGGTTCAGAGCATTATCAATTCTCAGCATTGCCCTTTGGCTTATCTACTGCGCCCAGAGTATTCACGAAATGCCTGGCATCAGTAATTGCACATTGCAGACTTCAGGGGATTCAAATATACCCATACCTGGACGACTGCCTTATACAAGCGGACAGCCAACAAACATTGGTAAAACACGTGAATTATGCCATCCGCCTACTTCAAGCTTTGGGATACACAGTCAACATTCAGAAATCAAGACTTGTTCCATCCCAAAGAATAATTTTTCTGGGTGCAAAACTAGATACAACCACCCAAATGGCTTTTCCTCACAGAAGAAAAACAAGAACAACTACCGGATTATTTCAGAAACCTGACAAAACAAACCCAACTGACTGCAAGGAAATCCTGCAGGCCCTGGGTTTCATGGCATCTTGCATTCTTCTGATTCCACAAGCAAGGCTGCATATGAGGAAACTACAGTGGTACCTAAGGAGTCTATGGTCTCAACACAGTCACAGCCTAGAAGCTTTGATCCCCCTCATTCCATGCCTTCAAAAGGAATTTCTGTGGTGGGCTCAAGCAAGCCAGTCAAACATGGGTCTGCCTTTCAGCAAACCAAATATCAGCCAAACCATTACAACGGACGCCTCAGACTATGGATGGGGAGCACATGGAGGGCAGATGCATTCAAGGACAATGGACACAAACAGAATTTCGCCTGCACATAAAACCAAAAGGAAATGCTGGCAGTGATACATTCAATCGAGGCCTTCAAGCACTTCCTACATCAAGGCCACCTGCTAATAAAGACAGACAATACCACAGTTATGTGGTACATAAACAAGCAAGGAGGTACCCATTCTTACCCTCTTTGCAGGCTGGCAATGAATCTTTGGGAACTTTCCCTAAAACTCAATATAGAGCTGCAATCCCAGTTTGTACCAGGAAAGGACAATGTACTGGCGGACAGCCTAAGCAGAAACATCATGGATCCACACGAATGGATGCTGCACCCAGACATCTTTCTTCAAATAATACAATCATGGGGAAGGCCGGACATAGATCTTTTTGCCTCCCACCACAACCATCAACTGAAGAAATTCTGCACAAGGACATACCACCCACAAGCATGGAAAGTGGACGCTCTCTCTTTCAGCTGGAATACTCTAGCAGTATATGCATTTCCACCTCTTCCGTTAATGACCAAGGTCTTACTGAAGATCAGGACAGAACAACCAAAAGTGATTCTGATAGCTCCGGACTGGCCAAGACAACACTGGTACCCACTGTTAAGGAGCTTGTCACGCACGAAACCGTGGCCTCTACCACAATGGCCACTTCTTCTGACACAGCACAACTACAGAACTCTGCACTCCAGCCTAAAAACCTTGCAGCTGACAGCCTGGAAAATACATTGACTCCTCGCCTGGATAAACTATCCAAAAGGGTAAAGGATATCATCAAGGAAGCTCGGCGGCCTTCCACAAGAAAGGCATATTCAGCAAAATGGAAAAGATTTCGCATTTGTAACTCCACAAAGGGCCAAGATCCAACAGTAATGAGCATTCCACATATCCTGGAATACTTGGCAGAAATGCTCCATAATGGCCTTTCTTACTCTTCCATAAAAATTCATGCTTCAGCAATTTCAGCAGAGTACAACACTGATCCACCTGTATTTTCTCATCTGCTGCTAAAGCAGTTTCTAAGAGGGATAAAAAACATCAACCCTCCAAGGAAACCACCAGTGCCTACATGGGACCTTATCTTCATGTTGGAAAAATTAACTCTACCTCCCTTTGAACCAGCAGCATCTGCAGAACTACAGTTCCTGTCTTGGAAGACTGCCTTCCTTCTGGCCATAACCTCAGCAAGAAGAGTATCTGAGTTACAGGCCCTCATGGCAGTACAACCATTTCTTACTTTTCATCAGGACAGAGTCTCATTGAGAACCAATCCTTCATTCATGCCAAAGGTGGTATCCAGGATCTCACTGAACCAGGCTATTCACCTGCCTACCTTCTTTCCAAATCCACAAAATAAAGGAGAGAAACTTCTTCATAGCCTGGACATTCACAGACAGTTGCGCTACTACTTGGACAGAACTAAGACTTACAGGAAAACTGACCAGCTTTTTGTAGCATATGCTGCTGGTGTACAAGGAAAAGCAATTTCCAAACAGACTATTTCAAAATGGATAGGGAATTGCATTCGATTCTGTTACTCTTTTCTTGGCAAAACTGTGCCAGTCAACATTAGACCTCATTCCACCAGAGCCACAGCCACCTCCACAGCCTTCTTAAGAGGGGTGGCTACAAAGGACATCTTAGAAGCTGCTACATGGAGCTCCGTGCATACATTTTCCAAGCATTACAACTTACCTTTATATTCCAGATCCAGAGCAGGCTTTGCTACTGCAGTCCTGCAGGGTATTTTAGCTACACCATCCTTTTCTTAGGTCCTACCACCCCCAGCTTGGCTATGGTATTCTACCCATATGTAAGGACTGCAGATGCATCCTTGAAGGACATAGTACAGTTTTGTACCTACCATAAATGTAAATGTCCGATAGGTATGCATCTGCAGTCAGGATTTCCCTCCCTCATACCCCTCTGTGGTAATCCTTGAGTATGTATCCCTCTTTCTAGCTAGCTGGGGTTATCTATTATGGTGTATTTGTTTTATATATTACTGTGCATGTTTGGAATTTTTTGCATCTCTCCAAATTTAGCCTTCATTAGAGGGCACCTGGGGCAAGAAAAACTGAGGAAGATGGCGTCGACTGACGCTTTTATACCCTAGGCGCTCTGACGTCTGGGAAAAGGGCGACATCAGCCGACGCCGGACCCAGACTTTGGAATCTGGCCAACCGAAGGGCTGCCTGAGGTAGGACAACCCATATGTAAGGACTGCAGATGCATACCTATCGGACATCTACATTTATGGTAGGTACAAAACTGTACTTTTTCTGATGCAACTGTGATCAAAGCTGCAGTCATGTCTTCAGGTTTTCATGCACCAGTCCCTTAGCCCGGCACATCTCAACCAACTGGCTCCTTGTCAGCTTTCCATACTCCTGTGCTGTCATGTTTGCCTGCTCTCCCTGACTAACTAAGCTAACAAAAGAAGTAAAACAGTTGTGATATGAACTCTGGATATTCGCTAAGAGGCTGATTTAGAGTACAAAAACACCCTCGGTGATCACTGTACACAAGCTACAAGAATTGACTATCCACACCACTACAAGCCAGTTAATATGTGGTGTGGATATCCCACCACGGCCAAACAATTAATATCTGATGCCTGTGCACTGGCCCAGTAATCGAGGAGTCTCAATCCTCACCACTAACACCAGTGAGGGGCGTCTACATTGGGAAGGATAACAAATACACACACAGTAAAGTACAATTTCCCTTAAAAGTACACAGATTAGTCAGTCTGGGGCTGGTTTCTCCCTTTCTGTCCAGATCCCCAATAAGACTCCCCACTGGCACAGCTATAGGGTACATATCTCAGCCTAATGTTCAAGCTAAAATCTCCTGCACCCTCTCTTTCCAACCAGTGCTTCGTGTCCCTGCCCAAGTAGCTGACACACACACACTTTAAGATACGAGTTAAATACACTTCTGGGGGAGGCTGGCACAGGTTCTTCAGCTATGCCCCTTTCTGCCAGGCTGTAAGGTAGTAATTACTGCCACCAACCACTAATATCAGCTACTAAGGCCCTTATTAAGGGGTGTCCAATTATTACTGTGCACTATATTATCCAAATGGTAAGTGTGACTGAGCAGCAAGGTTTATTTAGAGTAACTTTGTACAGTATCACTATATACATGTAATGTACTCTAGAGCTTAAATTACCTCTGCACAAAACCACCACAGTTGGAAGGTTTAAAAATATTTGCTAATAAAAACACAAAGCAATAAATCTTACTACACAGTACTAGTCGAGAGTTCAGACACAGGAAAATGCTCAAAATAATATTGCAAAATAGTTCTGACATCAGTACAGAAAAAAACTTGTCTAATCTTCCTATTTCCTAGCTATTTCTAAGAGAGAGACACTAAAGTCTAAGATCCTACTTACATACAGACACAGGCAGAGTGCTAGTGAGTTGGATGTTCTCAAGACAAATGCAAAATGCTCAGAGTCTCTCTGTCCTTAAATTTGTAGCACAGTACTACTGACTCATTTTAGATAACATCATTTTTTCTCTGGTTCCCAGGCTAACAGAAAAGTTTAGCAGCCCTTTTGATCTTGCACCTGGTCAGGAAGCTACAGCAGTAAAAGACATTATACATGCAAATTCTAGCAATTAACTCTGGTCTCAAAACAATAGCAAGAATTCCTTCATCCAAACATCTAGGCTCCGAGTTTTGAGATCAAACAATTATACAATGCTTGACTTATCAGCTTTTGTCCGGCAGAGTGCAATGTGGTTACATTTTTGAAGTTCAACATCCAATACAATTTTCATATTTAAGAGAACAAGCCTGTAGCTTATATTAATATTTACAAATGACAGAATTATCTACAAAATTATATCTAGCTTGGCTGGCAGCCTTCACATATCTTCACAGAGTGTTTATAGATACAAAGACAAGGTATTTAACTCTATAAATACTTTACCTGAGTCATAGCATTTAATTCTATGATAACGGGCTTTTTTTTGCCTTTCTAGGGATGTTTTACACTGCTAGAGTAAAATATGTTAAAGTATTACTTTAGCTTCGCCTTCAGCAGTAAAAGTCTTGTGGGTCTGACAGTGGGTGGGGTGCCCCTCTAGCAGATTCATCACTACAGTGCAGAACACACTAATGTATAAATAAGGGAAAAGAAGTTTAGTTTGAGTCTTGAAAATTTCCTTAATTAAATTTTAACTAAAGGTATTTTATTTTGAACTTTTGCAATTGGAGGTGAAATTCAGCTGTACAAGTTCCTTAGGTAGTGTGATTATGTTAACTTTTCAGCAGCAGTTGTCAGACTTGCTGTGTGCTTAGTACAAGAGATTTTAACTGAAGGTAAATAGCCCAACATTGTGCCGTCTGCAGTATACACCACAGTAACAGTCCAAAAGAAGTGATGTTCACATAGTGCATTTCAGAACATCTGTGGAATTGTGTTAACTGATATTCAGTCCAGATACTGTGCGTCTCATCAGACTGGTAGACACAAGTACAAGTTTGATTAGTCGAAATCTATATCCTCAACACAAGAAATACCTAATATTCTAATATCTGACTGTGGTTCACAGTGAACAAAGTAGGAATTCAGAACATTATGCAATGTGAGTGTGAATTCAAACATCTTCTTGTTCTTTATGCTTTTTCCGGTTAGGGGTCGACACAGCAGATCATCTGTCCGCTCATGATTGGCAGTGGAGTTTTACAGTGTCAAGTTGCCAGCCCGGTGCCCAACCTTCCACAGAAGGCACACACACACATGCACGCACTCACAGCTAGGGTCAATTTAGAGTGTTCTATCCATCTATTGCATGTCTTTGGGAGGAAACCGGAGCTCCCGGAGTTAACCCACGCGACCACAGGAAGGACATGCAGACTCCACACAGAAGGCACCCCAGCCGAGAATCGAACCGGAGAACCTCTTGCTGTGAGGCAGCAACGCTAACCGCTGCACCACCGCGGCCGCCCAGTGTGAATTCAAACATACAATGCCTTATTCATATTGCTGTCAGTCTAATGGGCAAGTAGAGAGAACTAGTTGATCAGTGAAGACGAGAGTGTAGCAAAAGCCACTAAGGTGATCATCTTTCAGTTTTAACATGCATAAATTCTCTATTGCAAAGTATGCTGTCTTTTACCAGCTCAGCAGTTGGTCATAAAACAAATTACTTCAATTAGATTGTTGAAGGTCAAGAATCAATGTAAAATGAAGGATATGCTGAAAAGAAATCTGCAGAAACAGTAGTAGTACTGATAGGAACTGCAGATAAACTGCAAGCCAGAGTTAAGGAATAGAAACAAAGTAAGAATCAAATAGCCATCAGGAAGTCAGCATCCTGAGTCTGAAGGTGTTAGAGCTGTTAATCTAAGATCCTTTGTAGTTCATGGGAAGCTTGTAAGCTGTGTGGGAGAAATTGCAGATGTCTATATGATGACTAAATTAAAATTCCCAGGAAAAGAACAAACAGAAGTAGCACAACCACTCATGTTGCAAGGAAGTTAAAACCATGATGGTCAAAAGTTGCAGAGAGACTTGTGAAGTTGCTTGTCTAAATAAAGAAATTAGTAAAATGTAGTAAAGTAGCATCTATCCCTGATGAGCGACCAAGTATCTGTTATAAATAGTTCTGGTAAATTGTCTAGGATCTAGGTAGGGAAGACAGTTGAAGAAAACAGACAGATATGTGGACTTTTGCAAAGTAAAAAGTAATCCTAAGGATTGAAAGTTGCATTTTTTTTTAAATTTCTTATAAATATGTTGAAAAGCCTGATGTTGCTTTAAGTTGTCCATGACATGCTTAGTATGGTATTAATGTTGTTTTACATTGGTGAATATAAAGTATTGTAAGCTATTTTATTTATAATTTTCAAAGAAGAATATTAACTATGGGTTATATAAATGTTGACTGGCTAGCTGCAGTGATTAGCATGTCACATGGTATGCAGTTTGCACAGAATTCATATTTAATGTAGATCTTGGGAATTCTGTATCACAGTTGTGTCCACTGTTTGCATTAGGCCTTCTGAGGCAACAGTCTTGTTAGATAAAGAGGAACACGTGTCGAGTGTATGACGCTTGCTTCTTACATTAAAAGCTTGTATGTCTGTCTTTTTAAATCTGTTGACAGTCTTCATTTGGATTACTTTTGCAGTAGTCCTTACTATTGGGACATGGCTGCTGCATGTTCTAATACATCCATCCTGACATTTAGAGCTCAGAATCCTTCCCCTAAGTGTAGCATGTGTTGTCTCCATGATGCACTAAAGTATGCTAATGTACGATGGGCATCCAACTACACCCTTTTAGAAACTCCTTGCTGCAGTTCAGAAGTGCAGATGTGCTTTGCATGTAGTCTACCATCCTCCATGTGGTCAGACAGTTTTCGAACTTTTGAGCTTGCACATAGTCCATTGCGGAACCTTTTTTTCCTTTATATTTTTATTTTTGGCTACAAGTTAATCTATCTTGCTATTTTTTTTTAGATTCGAATTGTCATAAGTTCATAGTTTCATAGGTGAATACTATGTTAGCTGCCCTGAAGGGCCATTTTAAGCCTAGCAATTACCGGAGGTCAGAATCAAACCCTGTTCCTTATTTTATGAGGTGAAGACCTTAATCATTATTCCAAACCCACCCAGTACCCCCCCCCTTTAGTGTCTGGCACTAAAAACAGTATTTGTGCTTCTGCTTATTAGGGCTACAGCTGTTAACATTCCAGCTTTGCTGATTGAGTTTTATATTCTGCTTATCATTCGCTTGATTAAAGTTGCATTCCAGTGTTTATTTTTTATTATACTGGTACTGAGTTCCCCATTCTTGTCTGAGACTTTCAGATAAACCCTATCAGCAACCAGTGATACTGCTCTCCCTACTGTTTGTACACTAATTAGTTTTTCCCTGCTTCCACTGTAAATGCTAAAGTATTTGAAATTCTAACCTCCCTGAGGTCATTGACACAGACTCATAGGAGTGTGAGCTGTAATTTAATACAAGATGTCCTTCCATATCACTGTTGCAGTATTCATTACACTAGGGATTTCCTGCCAAGGGTAGCCTGACATCCAGCCAGTATACCAAGCCTTAGGTTGTAATAGGGACATTATGCATCACATGTATTTTCCTAACTCAGAGTAGGGCATAAAGGTGATGTACAGACATACCTTCCTCATAACTTCTTTGCCGCCTTTCCAAACGCCATCTTTGATTGTTGGTCTGAACATTCCATCTGCTTAGTTACCAAGCTGCTTCAGATAAGTACCCTCTTAGGATTCTGCTTTTTATCATTACCTTTTCTTTTGGTTGTAAGGTTGCATGTCCTACAGAAATGGAAAATGCCAGTGTGGGAGACATGTTCCCCATAAGGGACTGTCGGGAGCAGTTTATTTTGGTTTGGTCCTTCTCATGACGATACAGTATTATGTATTTGTCCGGTGTTTGTCCCTAAAACTCTTCATAGGCATCTCTCCGCCTTATCTATCTACCTGAAAAACCAGTGTCTGAAATTTTTGGTGCACGGGTGCAATGGCAGAATTGTACTGGCCTAAGGGTCAGCCGTTTTCTAAGAAGAATCCTAAAAAGTTAGGTCAGATTCTACTGCTGTACCACCTCCCCCATACTTCTCTCGCAAGACTGGCGAAAGCTTGGAGGATCATCCAGTTTGTTTCAGAGGCTGTCATGGATTCGGTTTCCTGCATGTCCTTGGAGGTTCTGCAGACATCCGTATCATATGTTCAGGGGGTAACAGCGGCTGATTATATCTGAGGGACCGAGGAGTGTTCTGCAGATTCTTATAAGGGAGGAGATTCCCACTATGTTGATTGTATCGGCAGGGGTCCAAACCTTCTAAGATGTTTAAGACAGACGATGAAGCATATTTATCCTTTTCCTAAGAATCCTCAGTGTGAGTGGCAGAATTTTAGACAGAAGTTATTTAATGCTCTCATGGCTTTGAAGTCCCCTCTGTTCCTGCCCCTCCTTGGTCCTCTAGTCCTCTTAAGAGGTCCATGTTTTGATGAGGAGTTGGACTCTGACGAAGAGTCTTTGGCCCATTCCTCCCATATTCTTTCTCCATTGGATTATCTTTCTGAGGAGGAGGACTCTATTAGTCCAGATTCTCATTTTGAGAAGATTTCCTTTGGGGATACTGTCTGTTTTGTGATGGAATTTTTAAGTGGGACTGCAACCAGGTTCTTGATGTTCAGAAGAGGTACTATGAACTCCTCTGCACTTCCTCCTGTTCTTGCTGCTTTGTTGGCCACATTTTTATCAGCTGCCCCTGCAATGTCAGCAAAACCTGATATTGGTGCCTGATGATTGTAAATTTCTTTGTAAGTGTTCCTCTGCTGAACCCTTTTTAATTCTCTTTCTTCTGACAAGCCTTCCAAGCTTCTGCCTTCTACTAAACTGCTTCCTTCTGACAAGGACAGTAGAACCATGGAAAGATTGGGCATAAATGTATAAACTGCTGCTACTCTGGCCCTTAGGGCTGTAAATTACCAGACCCATATGACCAGGTATATTTTAGCCCTTCCCTCTCAGGCTTAAGTTATTTCCAGCTGTCCAAATTCTGAGGGGAAGGCTTTGGCCCTGTCTTTGTCGGGGACCTCTTCAAACATAGCTAGCCATTCCATTAAATGTTATGATGGAGCTGATACCTACTGTAGAGCTGCTGCCTTTAGTTCTGTGTTAAAGAATTATTCCTGGGTTTGCCTTCAGCCTCTACCTGATATTAAGGCCAAGCTGATGGATGCTCCTCTTGACAGTAAAAATCTCTCTGGTTCTGCATCTGCTGAGCTTTTTAAAACTCTTCATGAGAAGGGTGTTATGCAGGAAATTCTTTCAGAGAAATTATCCCACCAAGTTTGTCTTTGTAGCCAGTCTCACTTTCTTCCCAAGGGTAAAAAGGGTACTAGGAGGACTCCTCCTGCTAAGTCTACTCAGACTCCTACAGCTCAGAAACCTCCTTTTCCAGACGAGCCAGGTTCTGTCTGACTACCTTCTTCCTTATCTCCTCAGCCAAGTTCCTCTATCTCTTCGTTTTTCATTGTGCATTCACAATTGGTTAAGGATCATTTAGGATTTTTGGGTTCTTTCCATCATTCATCAGTTGTATTACATGATTTGGAAATTCTTTCCTCCTTTTTTAGGCATTTCTCAATCTCCTGAGGAACAGCTGCACTTTCTCTTGGAGGTTCTTCAAAGCCTTTTTTCTCAAGGCACCATCCAGGCAGTTCCTGCTCCTCAAAAGGAGAATGGTGTTTATTCCAGAATGTTTCTGGATCCCAGGAAAGATGGCATCTGGAAGACCCATTCTGGATCTTTCCCAACTCAACACCTTTTTAAAGGTTCCAGTCGCTTATCTAGTCAGGATACAATAGGTGAGACTTTGTGGGTTCTGTTCAAGCAGCTTTATGTACAAACACATAAGGATTCAGGCTTAATAACTTAGATAAACTTCTAAACAAACTAGCTATTACACTCATACATGCCCACTTTCTGGCTGCACTCTCAAAATGGCACTGAAGCTAGAACATGCTTGCTATTTATATGCACGTGCTGTCCTTGAAATGCTTTTTAAAGATACAGGACACACTACAGTTCCCCCCTTTTGAATGCTGTCCCTTCAAACTTTGTTTGTTCCCCTACCTCAGGCTTTCCGAGTCTCTCTGGATCTCAAGGATTCATATCTCTATATTCCTATTCATCCCCTTTTCAGGAAATATTTACATTTCTTTATTTTTCCTTGCATTTTCAGTTTTCTGCTTTGCCCTTTAGACTCTCTACTGCCCCAAGGGTCTTCACCAAATGCCTCGCTCCTGTGATTGTGTTTTGCAGGTTGAGGAGAATCCAGATCTTTCCTTATCTCATTTAGGCTTCCTCTTAAGAGACTTTGCTTCAGCACCTTCACTACTCTATCTGCTTGTTAAAGAGCCTGGGTTTCAGAGTGAATTTCCAAAAATCCTTCCTGACTCATCAGGGTCATGTTTTTCTCAGATGCAGGATCCAGACCGCTCCTATGTTGGCATCCCTGCCTCTTCCTCAAGGCTTTAACTCTGCATTTTTTCAATTCCTTCTTCCTCTGGTCTCATTTACAGCCAGGGAGTTTTTAAGGACTCTGGAGTTCATGGCCTCCGCCATTCCTGTGCTTCCTGTAGCCAGGCTTCATATGAGAAGGCTACAGTGGTTCCTAAAGTCAGTCTCAACATTCTCATCCTTTGGACTTTCCAATTCCTCTTCCTCCATGCCTCAATCCTGAGCTTCACAGCAGATTCATCAACTGTCTCTCAACTTGGAGCTTCTTTTCAGCCTCCATTTCCCTCTCATGAATTATTTTCGGATGCCTCAAATGTGGGATGGGGAGCTTCATTCGGCTATGTGAAAGCTCAGGTCCTTTGGTCCCTTCATCAGAAGGACCATATCAACATCAAAGAGAAGAGGGCTCTTCTTCAGAGTTTCCATTCTCTTTTCATTCCAGGGACCCTCAAAATCTTTGCAGACAATACCACAGTGATGTGGTACATCAGCAAGCTGGGGGTGGGAGGTAGATATGGTCTTACCTCTTGTGCAGACTAGATATTCAGGTTTGGGATCTGGCTGTCCAGTATCGAGTGACTTTTTAGGCTATTTCTTTTCCTTCAGATCAGAACATTGTGGCTGACTGTTCGAGCAGGTCCATAACACAGACTAACAAATGGATAACTCAGAGTTGTATTTTTGGACAGCTCCTCAGGTAGATCTTTTTGACTCCCCTCTGAACAGACAACTTCTTCTCTTTTGAAACAAAGTCCCACATCCTCTAGCATGGAAGGTGGATGCTGTCTCTTTTTCTTGGAAGGGGATTTTTTTTATGCCTTCCCTCCGCTTTCTGTCATACCGAGGGTCATGTTTAAGATAGAACAAGATTCTCACAAAATTTTTTTGGCGAGTCCCTTTTAGCCCAGACAACATTGGTTCCCTGTTTTTCTGCACTTGGCCAAGGGCAGTAATCTCAAGTTACTTCACAGGGTGAAACTAGTCAAACAAGACAAGGGGTCTCATCCATCCTCACTTGTCCACTCTTCATTTGACACTGTGGGTGATTAGGGTTTTGATCCCTTTTAGACATCTTTCTCCTGAGGATGTGCTTTTGGCTTCTGCTTGAGGCCAGGAAATCCACTACCAGGAAATCTTGTCCAAATGGAAGAGATTTTCTGTTTGGTGTCTGCTCATAACATAGTTTCATAGCTAGGTACTAGGCTATCTGCCCGAGGGCATTTATAAGCCTAGACAGTGTGTGTCGGCTTTCGCTGCACCATTGATTAATTAACTGATCCTCTGTCAAGCAGAGCCAATGAAGTGATCCCAGGGGTGTATTTTTTGTTACCCATCCACTTGTCAAGGTTTATCTTGAAGAGTGTTAGTGAGGGGCTCTGCCTGATGTAATTTGGAATTTTGTTCCAAAGCATGGGGAGTCTCTGTGACAGGAATATATCCCTCGAGCATATTCTATTTTTTATTGTGGCGAGGTTTAGCTCACTAGAGTGCGTGGCTCGCAGTGACTTGGATTTCTTTAGGTGGAGCATGTTCATCAGTTCTGAGTTGGACATGGCTTTGCAAGCCGGGCAGAGATCACCTCTGAGTAAGCGATATGTCATGGAATACAGCCGGAGTTTTTTCATTCGGGCTACATAGGACATATGTTTGACGCCAGTAATCCTCTTGATGAGGTACTTTTGTGGACTTTCCAGCTGTTGGAAGTGTCTTGTGAGGTACATCCCAAATGGGGCATTGTACTCTATGATGGGTCTAATGAGTGATGAGTAGAGGGGCACTATAATCTCTTTTATTTCTAGATGCGAACCCTTTAGTAATTAGATGGGCCACATAGAAGGATTTCCTAACTACTTTGGCAATATGATTGTCAAAGGGGAGAGATTCCTGTCTACCTGGGTCCCCAGATCTCTTATTACCTCTTCTGTATTAAGGGGGCTGCCACCTATGTGATAATTTGTGGGTGTTTTGTTTTTCCCAAATGGGATGACTATGCATTTTTTGGCATTTAGCTTGAGGCCATGACTTTGACACCAGGTGTCCGTCTCAGTAAGGCCCTTTTGGAGGATGATTGTGTCAGCCGGAGAGTCAGTTATGGCTCCCAGTTTGCAGTCATCGGCGAACTTGGTTAGCCATAGTCCTCCTGTGTTTGCCTGTACTTCTGAGAAATATATGCCAAACAGTAGGGGTCCTTGGACCGAGTCTTGCGGGACACCACTTGTGACCGGTTTAGAGGCGGACCTGGAGCCCTCTATTCTTACTGTGTGAGTTCTGTCTGTAAGCCAGTTGGCAACCCATCTTGTGACGTAGGGGTTTATGTTCAGGTTGGTGAGTTTTTCTGTAATACCCGAGTGAGGAATGGTGTTGAAAGCCTTGGCGAGGTCGAGGTAGGCTGTGTGAACCACCTTTTCCTCGACTGTGGCTTTGGTGACTGTCTTGAAGAACTCAACCAAGTTTAGTAGGCATGTTCTGCCCTTAACAAAGCCGAACTGGGTCGGGTCAAGTGTTTGGAGGTTCCCAATGTCTTTGTTAATAAGTTCCATGATTATGCACTCCATAGCCTTGCAGACCTGGCAGTCAGGCTTATGGGGCGACAGTTATGAGGGTCAGTTGTGGCCCCTCCTTTGTGGATAGGAATAACAATTGCTGTGCGCCATTCTATGGGCACATAGCCTGTGGAGAGGCTGAGGTTGAACAGCGTGTTTAGGTGGGGGGTTAGTTCGTTCTGTAGTTCATGCAAGATGCAGCCTCGGACACCATCTGGTCCTATTGACGCTGTATTTTTGGCTTTTGAAAGGGCTGTTTTGTGATTTTTGGGACACTACACTTTTCCGGTATTGTTGTGGGCCCTTTTGGAGATGAGAGGGGGATGAAGTTTGCACTGAATCTATTTGCCAGGATGTTGGCAATATCAGTAGGTTCAGTATATTTTGTGCAATTTTGCACTAGTTCAGTGCATATCTACGAGTTGCCACTTAGATTCTTAACATAGTTAAAGAAGGCTTTGCGGTTATCTTTTGAATCCTTGGCTAGTTTTCTTTCGAAGTTTGGATGATTTCATGAGGGACCTTAGTTTCTTACTGATACTGATCAGTGATGTCTTTCCTTCTTGGGATTTTTTTTTTCTGAACTAGTTTCCTCCTTCTACTGTATGGCCTGTTTTTGCAGGGGTCCACCAAACTGGCTTCTTGTCTTAGAGGAGTGAGTCTTAGTTTTGCTAGGGATGGCATGCATCTTTGTAGGTGCTCATAGAGTGCATTTGTAAAGGTTTCTGCATCTTGGGCAGCGTTATCCTTTAGCGTGGGGGCTGTGAAACTTACCACCTCTGTCTTAAGTAAGGTGAAGTTTGCTTTATAAAAGTTTTTTACTGTGGTTTCCTTAGTTGGGGTGGGGGTGGGGGTGGGATGTGGACATCCAGAGTGATTAGTTTATGGTATGATCTAACCAGTGACGGGTTGACCGGTGTGGAACACCTGTCGCCCATGGTGGTGATGACCAGGTCCAATATGTTTTCACCTCTGGTAGGGGAGTTTAACAGCTGATCCAGGACATTTGAGTTGATGAATTCCAGGAAGCGCTGGGCCTGGGAATTTGTACTCTAGTAGTTTTCCCAGTGAATGGTAGGGTAATTGAAATCGTCCAGTATCAGGGTGTTCGGTATGACCTTCATGTTTTCCAGTGTCTCCAGAAAGGTGGAGTGGTGGTCCTGGGTCATGGAGGGTGATCTGTAGCAGGCCACAATTTGCATTGCAGATTTGCCCAATGTTAGTTGCACATGGATGATCTCAGAGGTATCATGCTACGCCACTAACCTGGAGGAGTAGGTATCCTTGATGAATATGGATACACCCCCTCCTTTTGTGTTTCAGTCTGTGTTCTGTGGCCAAAACGTGTGGTATGAGTTGTAGCCTGGTAGTGCTGGGGTGCTCTCTGGAGCCTTGAACCAGGTTTCAGTTACTGCACAGATGTCGACGTTCTCCATACTGAAGAGTGCTTCAAGCTCGTGCATTTTGAGATCTGGCGTTGAGTAGCATAACCCTCAGTTTTTTGTTAATTGTGCTGTTTACGGAGGTGGGTTTGACTTTTGAGCCTTGCCTAAAAAAGGCAGTATGGGGGCAGCAAGAGCCTTAGCCAGTATTCGAAAGCAGGTGCAAGCCGTCTCTTGCGAAGCAACGTGGCTTGTCGAGCATGTTGTCCCAGGCTGACAGACACTGGATCCCCTTTGAATGACATCAGAAGCTTAGCCAATTGTTGAAATTTATCATTTTTTTCTTTATACTGAGGTATCATTCTTGGTGAGGGCAGGATGCTACTCAGGGTCAGGGTCATACCTGCCTGGGCTGCATGATCAGAGAGCTCTTCCATGTCTCTTTTCATGTAGTCCAGGGAGGTACATCTCAGGTCATTCACACCAACATGAACAATGACAGAGTCATATTTGTATTTGTTTTGGAGTGACCTGAGTGCTTGTGTTATGTGGCGGATTCTGGCTCCCGACAGGCAGCTAAAAGTAACCTTCTGCTTGTTCAGCCTAGTGAGTGGGACATCAGTGTGCCTGACTATAGAGTCACCCATTACTAGTGTGTTAGATATGTTATTTCACCTTAAGGACTGTGATTGTGCGGCACACTGATTTTGTTATGTGTTGTCTGGTTTGTGACCGGAAGTGCAGGTTATTTGGGTGCCTGCTTTTGATGATTTTGCAGGTTTTTATTTAGAGCCTCCGAGTATGATTTTGTGTATTTGTGTATTTTTTGCCACTGCTGTTTTAGTAGGTCTGTGTGCGGCTGGAGGTTTGGTGTAAGTGTTGACCTTCTCCTCTTGACTTGACATAGATCCACTTTCATTGCAAGTTCCTTTGGTTCTCTCTTATTTGTGTGAATTGCTCCATTCTGGGTTGGCAGAGTCTTCAGTTAATGGCCACTTTTCAGCTGTTTCTGCTTGTCTGCCTTTAACTCCTCCTTTGGCCTCTAGATTTGAAGTTAAACAATTCCTTAAAGGCTTCCATCGTATTATATCTCCCAGAAGCCTATTCCTCCTTCCTGGGACCTTCATTTTGGTCTTGAAAAATTGACTCTGGCTACTTTTGAGCCTGCAGCTTCAGCTTCCTTATAATACTGTACTTGGAAGACTATTCTTTTGGCTCTTACTTCAGCCAGAAGAGTGTCTGAGCTTCAAGCCCTTATGGCCGTTCCTCCTTTTTTTAATTTTTCAGAGGGACAGGGTGAATCTTCGTACTAATCCTCCTTTTATGCCCAAGTGGTTAATGAGTTGTCTCTTAATCAGTCTTTTCATTTACCCACTTTTTTCCCTTCCCCACTGTCTGCTAGTGAGAAGGTTCTTCACACTTTCATTGGCAACTCAGGTTTTATTTACATAAAACTAAAGTTACTCATAAATCTGAGCAAGTCTGTGTTTCTTTTAACCTTTGGTCTTCTTTCTTCCTCAATCTCAAAAGTCATTTCCTTTTGTTCTTTTAATGGAAAAAGCCTCTCTTATTCTGTTAAGGCTTATTCTGCCAGGGCTGTGGCTTCTTTTCGTGCCTTTTTTTTTGTTTCAAGGATTGTATACCCACTACATCCTTGAGGCAGCTACTTGGACTTCTGTGCATACTTTTACCAAACATTATAAGTTGCATATGGTTTCCAGGGCTAGAGCCGGATTTGCCAGGGCTGTCCTGCATAGCTTTCTTAAGGGCTATACTGGACCTTCCTTCTCCCAACATTTCCTCCTGAGCTTTTGTACTCTCCCTAATGTTATGAATACTGTAACAATGATATGGAAGGACATAGTACAGTTGTGTAAAATCTTACCGTAACAGTAGATTTCCTTCCCTTCACTACTGCAGTATTTGCTCCTTCCCTCCTCCCCCTTTTTACTTTTTCCTTCTGGATGCACATGTTCCTTTTTCTATTTCTTGGATTGTTCCTCCTTGGGCTTATCAGTTCTGAGGAAGGTACATTTGTATATCACCTTTATGCTCTATGCCATGAGTGGGGGGCATACATGTGATGTATGACATCGCTATTACAACCTGAGGCTATGGTATGGCCAGAGGTTTGGCTACTCTTGGCAGGGGATCCCTAGTGTAATGAATACTGCAGCATTAATGGAAAGGAAATCTACTGTTATGGTAAGATTACAACTGTACTTTCTGAAATCATAAGAGCTCAACTGTTGCTTTCATCTAACCAGGGTCTTTTGTTTAGGAGTCTGATAAGTGTGGAAAGCCTTTAACTGTGAGAAACTAGCTTTATATCAAAAAGGGGAGGAAAAAAGGTGCACCAAGCTTTGCTCAGTGCACAGCAGCAGATGAATTCTCTGTATAGTGGGTTGTCTGTGCAAGGGCTCTTTTCCCTATAAGAGACCCTGTAAAATCTGTAAAATGTTAGAAATCAAGGTCTGAGACTCATAAAACCTGTGCCAACTGGAAACAAACGCTCCTTGAGCTGAAGTGCACCCCTGACCAAATAACTAGGCATTTCCCCATGCCTTAGTAGTAAGTCCACCCAAACATTATCTCAACCAGACCAAACCCCAGTCGGTTGTAGTCACTCCTGCCCCTCTGAGTCATGCCTGTCAAAACCATGGAGCAGCACTTCCTCAAAATGTGTGTAGCCAGTCTGATTGAGAAGAGTATCCTTAGACAGTGTAAGAGTTGTCTCATGCTGCCTGATGATCATCTACTACTCAAACAGCCAACAGGTTTCTCTAATGTATTCCTCAACTTCACGGCCATTTTCCTCCCTATTTACATTGTCCTCTGTAAAGCAACAACAATAAAGCATTTACAAGTTTTATAATTCCCCTTACTTCTGTAACAGAAGCCTACCTTCTCATACTGTGATGGTTTCACTTACAAAATGATTCTCTCACGTTTGAATAAAGCTTGCTGGAGTCTCCCAATTACTGACATCATTGAGGCCAGGCAGTGCAGGTACTTTTTTTTTTTTTAATCAGTTCCCTCCCCCAAAGTGACATCACCACAGCCATCCTCTGATTCTAACTAAAATAATAAGACCCACCCATTCTGTGATGTCATGGCTCCCTTGTCCTTCCCCCAACCTGAGTGCTGTTCATTTTATTCAGTAGTAGTGTAGTAACACTGATGTTTGGAAACACAGAAATTTGGTATGCATACTTGTACATTCTGCACAGCAAATGATGTTTAGGTGGTGTATTGCTTGCATACTTCTGTATTGTATTTGCACCAGATACTGCTAGTGTGCAGTGCGGGAATAGAAAGATTAAAACATTTCCCTGGTATCAAAGGTGGCAGTGCAACATATTCATAGCGGCTTAACATGAGAGTAGCTCTAAGCAAGCACCATGTGAAACCTGAACAAGCACCTAGAATTATTCAGTGCAGCTTCCACACCTTAAGTCTGAAAATTAATTCACATACTCGCATGAACAGGAGTAGCTGCATATTGATGGCTAAAGGTGTATGGGCATGTCGGGTGGTTACTACACTGCAAAACTGGTATGTAATGGTGGAGATATTTGGAAGGCATGAGCAAACACACCAGTATATTAAAGCCATAGCACCAATTGAACTGGAGGCTGGCAAATAGATTTAGTAAGGGATTTTG